>NC_081181.1:149272094-149572094 GCF_029867415.1 Vicia villosa
AGGACTTTAGGTTCACTCATCCTTATCTATAATCAATCAAGTGGAATACTGGTGTGATCAAAGATAAAAAATCAAATAAATAACAATCAAGTAATTACTTTATGTATACCTCAAATCTTGCATTAGAACCATATATAGGGAAGCAATTTGGTGGAGTTAAAACTTGTGCTCTTGAAATTTGTGTTAATCATAGCAAAATGAAGGTCATCAGATGAAAAATTGAGACAAACTGAAATGAAATGACACACTGGGCAACACATATAGGGAAGGCAGGCATGTAACCAGAAGAAAGCAATAAAACATATAGCTTAGATATCACAAAATCAACAAATTTTCGTGTACTGCTGATTTTTATATACCAGTTTAAACACCTGCATGGAAAAAAGAGGATACATAACAACACACAGAAACAAACACATAAAATTAGAAAAAAAATGATTTTAAATTGTGGTTTACAACCGCTATTGCGGCCACAATATTGTTGTTGCAGCAGCTTTGACAACGATATCACATCGCAATTATGGTGTGATCTTCAATCATGTGTATGGTCACATCATAACCATGTGAAACAATTTCAACAATGTTACACCAAATTATCTCACCAAAAGTTTAAATAAAAAGCTCAAAATCTCATTATGCTTCAACTCTAATGAAAAGTCTTACATTTAACCTTCTCATAATTGTGTATCTTCAAGTACCTTCTCTTAGTATATATAAAACAAACTAAAAATATAATACGGTGTATAGAACAGTGACCTAGAAATATAATATACCTCAATGAAACAGTGACCTAGAACACCAGGAGATGTATTCTGAACTTTAAAACCACTCAATTTTATCTCATCATAGACCATACCAGGATCTACAAATCCTATAACTTTTGATGACGTGTAACACACATCACCAGTGCAATGAATCCTGTAAAATTTAGGGACAAATAGTAAGAAATTGATCAAAATAAAAGACACAAAATAACAAAGTAATAAAGCCTCTACATGAGAAAACCAAAATTAGTTTTATTTAAAGATGCTACATATCTTTGACCTCACTATCAATCTAAAAAATAAATTTACCATAGATTCAGATTAATGTTGAGAAAGAGTAGATAGTAGAAATCTTACTTTGTTCGCGAGTTAGATCAACCGATAACATTTCTCTGTATCTTTGTGAGAGATCATGGAGATGACGCTCCACGATATTAGGCTGAAACAGAAGGTGTAAAAGGGGGAAAACAATAAGAAAGGCACATAGTTATATTTTGTGAACACAATTAAAGAGCCATAACAATTGAGACATAGAAGTCTACAGTTTGCTCAATGACTAATAAGCCTAAGGTGTGGTTTATAGCTTAGATAAACAATCTGCTCCCACAAAAGAGGAGCTGAACCTCGAACCTGGAAAGTAGTAATTAGAGTACATATCACAAACAAACAGGGAGCTCATAATCACATGAAACAGTCACAAGATCGATAAAATCATAAATATAAAAAACCATAAAAATCACTCAATAACTACCAATATCAGGTATGTATGGAATCCATTAAAATGAAAAACATATACTAATTAAACAAGTGAAATGCATTATTATCCAAAAACAATAAACAGGACAGACATTAACAAACTTAACATTACCTGCAGTTTGAATTATCGTTCAGACAGACATACCACTCGAAAATTGAATCTGAGTATGAAACCCTAAAATCTACACATATAAAAAACTCATGTAAGAATCTACACAGAAAGAACATAAAAAGACATAGATTAATGAGTAGGAAATTGTTATTTTCTATAAAATGCAGAACTGTAGCAACATTAGTGGGCTCGGAAAATAAAACAAAGAAAAAACCAGAGGAAACAACAGAAAACATCACAGAGGTCCATTTTAGAAAAAGTTTTTATTTCATCAACACAAACCTACATTGAAAAACTATAAACCAGATTGAACACAAAACTCATTTGACATATATTAGAGCATTTTGACAACACAAAACTCGTATTGATAAGAAATAACAGCATAAAGTTGATTTTAACAACACATAGGTCCATTCTTGAAAAATATTTCATTTCATGAACACAAAGCTTCATTGCAATTGTGGAAAGCAGATCCAACATAATGATGAAGATGAGATGCGGAAAAAAAATCCATTTAAACAACACCAAGCAAAAATGATGAAAGTTCAGAAATATGATTACATCTCTATGAACAACAACCATCCTGACGCGTTCCTTGTTCTTGTTGACAACAACCCATTTGTGATGGATTCGAACTTCAACGAACTCATTAGAAGGACGAATTAGATTTTAGCCATGTCGAAGATGAGATGAAACCAAACCCTAGATGAGATGAAAGAGAAGACAGAAAAATAGGAAGAAAGAAGAAAAGAAAGAGTGAGGCAACACAAAAGAGAAGAAAGAAGAAGATTGAGAGAAGTAAGCAGAAAATAGCAGAGAAAGAGAGAGGTATCAAAAGAAAGAAGGAAGAAGAAGAGGAAGAGAGAGAACGTGAAAATGTAAGGAAAATATAATTTTGAATTAAAGATGCCATTGGAA
This sequence comes from Vicia villosa, assembly GCF_029867415.1. Classification (NCBI taxonomy): domain Eukaryota; kingdom Viridiplantae; phylum Streptophyta; class Magnoliopsida; order Fabales; family Fabaceae; genus Vicia; species Vicia villosa. The sequence goes on from NC_081181.1 coordinate 149,274,645, forward strand.
AAAGAGAAAAGATGAAAACAAATTGAATTTTAATTATGTGAAATCATCAATTGATCCAAACCAAGCAAACAAAAGCATAATTCAATAACCATGTAGTTAAAATTGAACAATGTGACATCATTAGTTGCACAAAGTAATTTTTGGACACAAAATACCCCCATTTTGATTAGGTGGAGGACAAAGACAAAAGGTTAAATTGGTGTTTTCCAGAGCCATTAATTTTATTATATTATAGATGCAATGCCTTCTTTATTTATAGAGGGCTTGACTGAGTTGAAAATGAAGGATTTGATCATAGACAGAGGGCTTGTGAGGGTGGTTTAGTTTGATCTCAAGAGTTGGTTTCATGAATGCACCATGTTCCAATGCTTAACCATGAATTTCTAGGGTGGTTGGGAGGATTAGAGGGAGCAAGAAAGAGTGTGATCAGGCCTGAGATGGAGTGTAATTAGATGCTAATCCCTTTTGCAAAGCTCCAAGCAAAGTTTGTGATTAAAGTAAGCTTTATGTAATTGGCAATAGTGACTTTCTTCCAAATATGGCATGAAATTCGAATATGCTTTAGACCTTAGGAAAATTCTATTTTGACATGGTGAACGTCTAAATTGCATTGAGAATTAGAGGTATGCATAATGTATCATGATCTTTTAACTTGATTTGGCTTCAAAAATGACTTCAAATCAGACTTGTAAAACAACTCTCCCATGGTCACTTTGCTCCATCATAACTTCATGCTCAAGCAATCAAAATCTTTGCCCTTGGTATCAATGGGGAGATGGGATCATGAAATTTAACTTTGATGTTGAACGCTTGCATTAAATCAACTTGGATCATGGAGAAGACTAGCCATCAAAAATCAATGCTGAGACTGTTTGATACCTAGAAAAAATTCTAAGTTTTTTTTGACAATTTTCACAATTTGACATCTCATCTTGCCCTGTTACTATAAGAAAATGAGGAATGATTTTGAACCTAAACTCTTCACCATGATGTACTATCATATGAAATCTTAAATTGTAGCCCTTGTTTGCTCAAAATGGATGTTCGAGGAGGAAGTTACAACCTTGAAAAATCACCTCCATGAACATGATATTTGAGGGTATGGATCCTCTCCATTTCCTAAAAAAAATGGAAAATTCCATTACTATAGTTTTAGATGTATAAAATTAAATAATCATTAAATATATGTCACATATCTTCGATATGCGTGTTATTTACACATAAAAGTATAGTAATGGAGTAAATGGAGAGAGAGAGAAATGGAGAGGATCTTAACCCGATATTTGACATTTAGAAAAAAATTCTAATTGTTTTGACAATTTCACAATTTGACATCTCACCTTACCTTGTTACTATAAGAAATTAAAGAATAATTTTGAACTCAAACTCTTCACCATGATGCAATATCATATGAAATCTTGAATTGTAGCCCTTGTTTGCTCAAAATGGATGCTTGAGGAGGAAGTTACAACCTTAAAAAGTTGGCTACTTGAACATGGAATTTGGCACTTAGAAAAATTATAAGTTTCTTCAAAATGATCATTTCTCCAAGTTTTCTTGATTTTCATGAACCCACTTGATTAAAGTCATCCATCATCCATGTTTTTTTGAAATTTGACTTGTCATGACCATGGTTGACCAAAAACCCCAAAAGTCAAAGTTTGACTTTTAAGCATTTGTGTTGACTTTTTCAAATGAATCAAGTAACTTCAAACCAATGAAACATTAGGATCATGAAGCAATCCTTAACATCTTGAGACACCTTTAGGACTATAGAATAATGATTTTGATGATCCTTTGCACAATTCACGTTAAAACCCTAAATCCTAATTTTCACTTGTAAAAGCCAAAACCCTAATTCATTTGAAACTCTGATGAACCAATGATGAAACCCTAGAATTGTGGAAATATTGAAGAAGATGATGATACTTGTGCTTTGATGAATAAGATCATGATGATGATGAATCAATCCATTAAGGGACAAGTCTCTCCCTTTTAATGGGGAAAATCCAAATCACAAGAAAAATGTGATCCCATGTTTTAGAAAACCAATGATATGAATGATTGTGATAGTCATGACCAAATGGATAGATGCATGTGAATGTGAAGCAAAAATCCAATTAGGTTTGCAAACAAGAGGGAAAATTTTGGGGTACAACAAGGAGGAACTAGGATAAATTGCTCGTGTGTTGTCTTGCTCTATTATTCATTTTTGTTCACATTATTCTAATGCTATTCATTAGACTTTGATGCTACGACTAATTTTAAGTGAGAGAAAATAAATTATATTTTAGAGAGAGAGAGAGAGAGAGAAAGAGAGATAATGAGTGAGTGAGATAAGGAGCTCACATTTTCTAAATGTGAAAATGTGAAGGGAGATACCTCTATTTATATGCCAGAGGTTGGAAAAAAAAGATCCATGGGCCAAAATTAATGTGCGAATGAATTGGCTTCTTGCCCCAATTATTTGGAAGCACAGAGATGTTTCCCTTCATTAAGACTTCATATTAATCTTTTAAGCACAACTTTTGAACCAATCAAATCAATTAGGTATGAGTACCAATCGATTGAACAATACAATTTTTTTTAAAACTTTCTGACAGCTCCTGAATCAACTGATACAACTCCAAAACATTTTTAGGGATGTTTCTTAACAAATATAGGCTTAAAAACTTGTTTTGGTGTGTGCGTGTGTGTGATTGATTTAGTTGTATAACTTTACAAAAAATCCCTTATGTTTTTGTATAACATGGTTCACTCATATGCGACAAGGCAAACTTTCAAACTTCCCCTCTTTAACGCTTTTAAGCTTCAAGACTTGTCAAGTAAATCAATCATATAGATACGTGCTTGAATCTTCTTGGACACGAGGTTTGATATTTATTCAAATTGAATTCCATCATCAAAGAATGTTTGTAGTGATGATTTATCCCTAATTTGTCTGCTTTCATCTTTAACTGCTTGTCATACTTTAATCCTCATAGGTTGTAATGGTTGGTATGCAAGTTTGCATACAAGTTGCATTATAAAAAAGCTTCTTCTAGTTGTCATAATCAAAAGCACATTATCAAGAGCTCATTTGATTACTTCTTTTAGTAACCTGCAAAACATGGTCCCACAACGAATTCCAGGGTATTTTCTTTAAATAGTTTTGGCATATACTTGGGGATGACATTATATAACTTATATCAAATGTTTTTGTAACAAGTAACTTTCACTCCTCTATTTTTGAGACTCTTATCATATTACTTCCTAAGGTAGATTACCCCAAAATTTTTAAGGAATTCAAGCCCATTATCTTGTGTAACACTATTTACAAGCTTATTACAAAGATTATGGTTCAGAAATTACGTCCTTATCTAAATCAGATAGTTGAGTCCTTATAGAGTAGTTTTTTGCATGGTAAAGAGACAACTGATAATGCCATTATCCTCCAAGAAGAAATTTATTCTATGCGTAAATCTAAAAAAAAAAGTTGACATGTTGGTCCAAATAGATCTCTGTAATACGGTGAACTGACTTTAATCGAAATGTCGCGGATAGCATGAGTCGCCACCGACTTTTATTTTATCCAAATTAATTAGAAAGGCTAAAAGAACAGGAAAAACCTTTTAAATAAAATAGGGTTTGGGGGGTAATTATGCAAAGGGAATGTGTAAGGCACCCTTTGCATCCATGGTTTTCCATGGGCTCTTAATTGCTTTGCTCTTTGTTTTCAGAAATGTAGAAGAAAAAGAATAGGGACTTTAGCTCGTAAATGAGCGTAACCCTTTTGAAGATTTATGAGAAAGAATATGAAAAATATTTTTAGAGCAAGGCAAAACAATAGGGAGTTCTTTTAGCCTTTCAGGGTGAAAGGGTTTATCCTTGCCATAATTGGGCAGGAAGCCTTTCATTTGGACGTTGAAGGGTCATCGAGAGTTCGTTCGCCATAAGACTGTCCCATGCCATAGGGAGGCAGGTAGTCTAAGGGAAGAACCAGAATAGCCTTTTCGTAGGCAGCCAGAGGATACCTCAGCCTTTTCGTAGGCAACTTCCGAGGGTCGAGATCATGTGTATCGAAGGCAGAATCATTAGGGACCATGATCTTTAATCGAGGCAACATGGCTGAGGTATCCTCGTATTCGAGGGACTGGCTATTCTGCAAAAAACAAGGCAACAAGCAACAGGCAACAGGCTACAGAGAGGTTACCCCAGAAGTGTGCGTGTGTGCACCAATCACGTGATCAGTTTCAGATATTTATCTTATAGTTAAGTGATTCTAGATTCAATTCAAAGTTATCACTCCCTAAAATTACTAACCACAGCAATTAATAATCAAAGCAATAACGGGAGAGGGAAATTGAAACCAGCGGAGGGAGAGGGGAATTGAAACCAGTGGGGGAAAGGGAAATTGAAACCAGCGGGATAATAACAAATAGGAAAGATCAGAAGAAATAAGAAGATCAAAGTTTAGGGTTACCGATGATTCGTAGCTTTGGCAATTAGCAAACCCTGAAAAGGTGGGAAAAATAAAAGGGCAAAATATAGGTGAATGCATTATCAGTTCAGAGGCAAATACGACTAACCCTAATCACAAATAAAAAGACAAATGAAATTAAAATTAATAGATAAAGACTTAGCTTTTGAATTTGATCTGGTATGGTTGGCGGTCGGAGGAAACTGCAGGGTTAACCTGACCATCTGAGAATTGACAGAAGGAATAATAGGAAGGAAGTAAGTGTACGAAAGTTCTTTTTAAATTAACAAGGAAAAATAAATGACTAAAAAGAATAAAAGGAAAAATAACATTATATTAAATATAAAAGAAAAGAGAAAGAAATAATAAAGGAAATTTAATCGGGACTTAGCTTTGTGAAAGGCGTGGCGCGGTTATCGGAAGGCATCTGAAAATAACCCTGAAAAGAATACCCAAAATAATATTTTCAGTGTAGGGAATGATCATCGTAAACCCTGATAAGGTACAGATTGACTAAGTTTAATATAATAAATAAAATCAATTTAATTAATTATTGGTATTCTACCTAATTAATTAAATCGATAATAAAAATAAAAACGTTTTGATTAAATCCTAAACCTAATATCAATGAGTAAAAGGTTAATTATAATTTAGTTAAATAAATAATCTAAACAATTTAAATGAATAAAAAATTTAATTACAATTAAAATAAATAAAAATATTTTCATTATTTATTATGCCCTTTTTAGAAAACAAAGAGAAATTAATTTTATGTAAAAAGAAATTTGATAGTTAAAACAAATAAATAAAAAGAACTAAAAATAATATAGAAAACTTAGCTGAATAATCTGGTGTGGTGCGCTTCTGATGAACCATGACGCACCCTCGCTACCAGAGACGTTGGATTAAACTAGATGAAGATCTGATGGCTGGCTGGATGAAGCGCATGCTGAACCTATGTTGCCTGAGTGTACAGGATTTGCAAATAGGCAGAAATAAACAAAATAGGAAAATATTGTCATGAATGGGGATCGAACCGACACCTTCCACTTTGCCACAGAGAGTGCCTTGCCAAACGCACTAAGTAAATTAGTTGAAAAATAAAGCAACGAAATTGTAAATAAGGAAAACTAGGATTTTGAATCTGGAAACGCGTGCTGCATCATCTTCTCCACTCAGGCCCTGCGTACGACTGCGATTTGCTACCATCTTGCTGCGAATTTTTCATGGCTAAAGAACCTGCAATTTCTAAACTCGGCTATGTGCAACTTAAATCAATTATAAGATTATAAACCAACCAGAATTAACCTTCTGAACATGATGGCACAAGTAACTCAGCCTAATTTTACCTATTTTGGGAAACCCCAATTTGAAACCTTCATAACCTAACCATGGCAGATATCGATTTACATGCTTAAACAATAATTAAATCATATGGACAGCTACGATTCACCATCATGAACGTGAATATGCGATCAAAATATAGTAATTGTACGTAAATCATCGAAAACGAATTCTAAGTCTAAGAGAGCAAGCTCAAGCTGTCCTCTGAAATCTCCTTTTGGTTTCATCTCAATTGAGTTTACCATGTTCAAGTTATGAGCTTTGAGAAAAAATACCTTTTGGCGATCTTTTAGAAGGACCTGTAATGTATTAGCTCATATCTCTCAAATGGAGCATTTTTGGACTTGGCTTGTGAGAGACAAAGTTGTAGAGAATTCAATTTCCTTCAAATTGAGCTTTGGATGGAAAATTTCTGATGTTCCATGTGAGAGTTATGTCTGGTCAAAGTTCAGTTGACTTTCTCCTATACAAACCCTAATTTAGTAACTTTTGATTTGTTGATTTTTGATCTTTCCTTGATGAACCATGACCAATTATTGATCAAATGGTGAATGATACTTCAATATGAGGATCTTGACAAAAAATCAGGAGTTTTGACTGTGGTTTGACCATAGTTTGACTTTTAGGTCAGCCAGTCGATTATTGATCGTTTGAACCATTGAATGAGCAATCTTTTGAATCAAAGCTTGAAAATGGACCTGAGGATCCTTTGAGGCGTATGAGAGGCCATGGGGTCCCTTTGAGGCATGAGAAGTTGATTTATCCTCGGGAAGAACAAAACCCTAGTTGGAGGATAGTTGATTAGGAGAGGGTGTCTTTGAACATTGTACCTTGGTCTGAATTTGAACAAGAGAAATTGTATGGGCAAATCTTGGGGTATGACAGCTGCCCCTGTTCAATTTTCTTATATCTGAAGATGTAGACTAGCATGTGTGTCTGTCGGAGTCTGAAGTTAGAAGAGAATTGAACACTAGAATACCCAGAAATTTGCCCTAGCTGTAGTAGGGACTTTTGTCGGAGATGGGCTTGGAGATGCCATCCAGGTGTTTGGAGAAGATGTATTGGAGATTGATTATGTCAGTACCGTTCGTAGTAACTGAATTAGATCTAAGTCTTTTGATTATCTTTGAACTATTCATGGAAGATACCCGAAACTAAGTGTCAGAACTAAATCATTGTCTTGATTATCTCTGAACTATCTTCGAAGAATACCCAGAAGTTATTGTCAAAATTAGATCTTTGTCTTGATTATCTCTGAACTATCTTTGGAAGATATCCAAAATTAAGTGTCAGAACTAAATCTCTATCTTGATTATCTCTGAACTATCTATGGGGAATACCCGGAAGTAAGTATCAGAATTAAATCTTCGTCTTGATTATCTCTGAACTATCCCTGGAGAATACCCGGAACTAAGCATCAGAATTAAATCTTCGTCTTGATTATCTCTGAACTATCTTTGGAAGATATCCAAAATTAAGTGTCAAAATTAAATCTTTGTCTTGATTATCTCTGAACTATCTTTGGACGATATCCAAAATTAAGTGTCAAAATTAAATCTCGGTTTTAATCATTTCTGAACTATCTCTGGGGAAAATCCAGAACTAAGTATCAGAATTAGATATATGTCTTGATTATCTCTGAGCTATCTTTGGAAGATATCCAAAATTAAGTGTCAGAAGTAAATCTCTGTCTTGAATGAGCGTCGGAATTAAATCGTTGACTTGATTATCTCTGCACTATATCTAGAAGACAATATTTGTTTGATTGTAGAAATAGGCTGAAAAAGAAACGTTAGTTTCATGCAATGTCATGATGCATGTATTGTAATTTTTGAAATGAATGAGAGTGTTACGCCTATGCAATGAGGCGTATGTGTGTTATGTATGAATTTACTATGATACATGATGTATGAACATGATTTATGCTATTTGGAGTATCTCGATTGAGAAAATAAATCCTTCTGCTGTCGTAATTTTGATGTTTGATCTTATCTTGAAGATGCTCAGCTAGGAATTTATGATTCTTGCTTGGGGATGATTAGTAACTTGATGTACCTTGATTGGGGACAAAAAGTATTAGTAACCTCTATTGGAGAAGAGAAAGGTGTCGGGGAACCGACAATGTTGAAGAGGTAAACTCTATTGAGGAGCTATGTCTTTTGTTGGACGAGTATGTTTGAAGATATCTTTTTGAGGATTGCTCTGTGGGGATATGATCTTGTGAAATCGGAATTGCGGGAAGGCATGGGTGCCTTGAATATTGCCCCCAGTATTATAGTAACTACCATTCCTGGATTTGATTAGGACACGTCACTGGGTATTGATCAAGATGTCAAACTGGACTTGTATAGATTTGCCCCTGCTAGTAGGGACTTTGGAAAGATTCGCCTCGCGAGGACTTTATGAGATGTGCACTATGGGCGACATGATCCTTAGTAATCGTAAACTTAGGATGACGCCCCTGATTGTTTTGGCATACTGAGAGATTCTCGGAATCTTGACTTGATTGCCCCAGATTGATCGGGAAATAATTTGAAATCCACTTGGGATATATGCCTCTGGCTATTTGAAATTTGAGAGATTCTTGGAATCTTGACTGGATTGCCCTAGATTGATTGGGAAAAACGTACCATGCCCCTTGTATACGTAGGAGACATTGCTTCTTTGGAGTAATCTTGTTGGTCGGGATAACTTTGAGTCATTAGTCATACCCTGTGCAAATTCTTTCTGATGCTAACATTTGAAATTATGTAGCAGAATGTGTTTAATAATGTAGTCATGAGATGCAATGCGTATGTTTGTCTTGAGTTTTATTGAAAAACATTAAAAGCAAGAGATGTAAAAGCGTGATATTTGTAAAAACATGCTATTTTTGTTGAAGCGAAATATCGACTCAGCATTTTTAGTAAACCTTAAGTCGGGATACCTTTTTGGTGACAGTATGCTTTCGAACTAACTATGCTTCAATTAGGACTTTCAAGGGTTGTAACGTGGCTTGGTTCACGGTTCAAGAAACAAAGGATAAAGGCTCAAAGCTTATTTGTAACCACCCTTCTTCATGATGATCTTCATTCCTAAACTCAGTTAATTCAACTTATGCATTCAGGTTCCAAGAGATTTTTGAATTTGCACCTTTGATAATGAGGATGGTTCATAAGCAAAGAGAACTTTTGAGATAGCAGTCATTTCTTCTTTTTAGTAGTCACAACATTGTGTTGTTCAGGAATTTATTGACTTCTCTTTTTTGATCTTTTTGATGTCCCTAACTTTTGCCTGAACTGTCTATTTTGAGTTTGCAGTCAGCGGGATGCCTTGATTTTTGCCCAAGTCTTCTTTTTTATTTTTGACTTAGCAGGCTTTTCTTTGTATATATTTTTTCATTTTTTTTGAAAGATATTGACTGCCTTGCTTAATGATTGATGAACCAATCATTGGCTTTTGATTGACATCTCCAACACTTCTTTGATGTGTGCGGATGAACGCTTGTGATTGAAACCTTTGTTGAAAGGTGTACTGAATGATTCTCTTAAAATAGAATGCACAGCCAAATTAACTGAGAACTACCCTGCCCCAGGTTATGATCAAGGGTTTTAATTAGTACAAGAAAGAAACTTCTACTTCTTAGGCTCAAAGGGGTTGACGAGGGATTAACATCCTTATATCTCCACTGTTTAGGAATTGAAACAATGCCTGTACATCGTCAGCATAGTCTGTTCGAAAGCATATTGTATGAAGTTGCGGTATCATTTTCGTCATCCTCCCTCAAAAGGTATACAACTTTAGCAGGAGTTGAATATCACAAAACATATGCAAAGTAAAGACGTAATTTAAAATGAGTGATAGCGAAATAATTAATTCAAGACAAACATATGCAATGCACTGATGATGATTATTAAAACAGATAATGTTTATCATAAGTCGAATGTTTAAACAAACAAGATAGAAATTGCAAATGAAAGTAAAGCTAATGATTAAAAGCTCATCCACTTTAAACATTAATTAGTCTTGTCGTGATTATGCCTGGGAGTAATGATCACTACATGAGTCTTGGGATGAGGGAATTCAATTTCACCAGCATCGATCATATCTTGGATCTTGTTCTTCAATGACCAACAATCATTCGTATCGTGTCCTAGGCTATTGGAATGATATGCGCACCTCGCATTGGGTTTATAGCCAGGAGAGGAAGTGTTGGGCTTTATAAGAGGATCCCTCACAGTAATCAAGTTTGCTTTCAAAAAATGTTGTAATGCCTGAGCCAACGACCTGTTGATCTCTGTGAACTGACGCCTAGATGCATCTGACTTGCGTCTTTGTTGTGGAACTGGTGTAGAGATCAGAATTGTCCCCACAGATTGGTTGTGTTCATTGCGACCTTTCCAATTGGCACAACATTAGTCAAGTGAGGTTCCTCAGGTGAGTTGAAGTCGATGACCTTTTCATCAATTAAGTCTTGAATCTTGTGCTTCAATTGCCTACAATCCTTTGTATCATGACCAGGACTATTCGAATGATAAGCACATCTTGCATGGTACTTGTACCCAGGAATAGGATTAGCAGGAAATGAATATGGAGATAGTAGAGTTATCAAGTTCCGATTGAGCAATTGTTGGAGAACTTGAGACAACGGTATATGTAATGGAGTAAATGACCGCCTAGGAGTGGATCTCTGATTATCTTGACCATCTTGATGCTTATGTTGATTCCTCTCCTTCTCGATCAGAAGTGCCTTCAATTCTTCTTGCCCCTTGGCTAAGTGAAAGATTATTTTTCGGAACTGGTTATTCTGAGCCTGAAGATTTTTGACAGATTGTTCGAGATCCATTTTCTTGCTGAAATAAACAGCGAGGTCGGATGGGAGATCTATTGCAAGAAACCTGTTATACGATGTTATGAATGCAGATGCAATATTTTCAAGGATCTTTAGGAATTTAGTTAGCGACTTTAGAAAATGATTTGGTCGTGTCTTTGTCTGAAGAATTCTGAATTTTATCTTTGAACGTCTTTCTTTGAGAACCAAGCTCACCATATCGAGTGGGTCATCGCCTCTAATTCGGGATACTTCTGGATTTTGAAGATACATGGCTAGAGGGAAATAAATTTTCTTGCCCCTTGATAGGCACTGTGTCTTTGAATTGGAAGGTACGCAACTAGAGGAAAATAAATACTCTTGCCCCTAGATAGGAATTCAGTCCTTGATAAGAGCACTTGAAATTGCGCACCCTAAATTCCTAAGATCCTTGAAAGGGTCAGTTAGTTATGCTTATGATGTCATGATGTCATGATGTTATGTGAATGCAGTGCATCTGGCAAAGCGTAAGATAATAAGGGTAAACAAGTCTTTTAGCAAAACCTGCAGGGAAACAGAGGTTAGTGGCAAACACAAACAAGCCACACAAGTCAGACAATTTTTGGCTTAAGGCTTGCATGGAGTCTGATCAGGTGTCCTTCCCAAGGGTATTTCTATGGAGAAGGAGATTTCAGCAACGGGTTCTACCAAGTGACTCAGAATTGTCAGCCCTCCTAAAGCACCCTCGAACATGATACATACATACCATGCAATGATACTTTGAGAAAGAACCTATCTGAGTTGTAGTATCGGGTAGCGACTATGCTCTCAACATACATCAAGAGTAGTCCCCCCACTACGTTCCTAAAAGTCAGGATGGGTTAAAGGTTACTAAAGGTCCTTAACCTCCGACTCACCCACGGACATCCGCACGAACCTCCCTCATACAAGAGAAGCATGCAAACACCCATAGAGGCCTAACTTAAGCGTGAACTCTCATATTGACCAATCCTCCACATACATGAAGGAGGTTGCCATGACTATGCCACTTCCTATCTTAAATGTACTTGAATCCGGGAATAGGATTCGTCCTTCATTTAATTCCCAAAATGCCCCTGAAAAATAAAACAAACAAAGCAAACAATAGAAAACATTTAAGTGAATCCTAAACTTTTAAGGTAACCCCTCTTTTAATCGAAAATCCCCAGCAGAGTCGCCAGTTCTGTAATACGGTGAACTGACTTTAATCGAAATGTCGCGGATAGCATGAGTCGCCACCGACTTTTATTTTATCCAAATTAATTAGAAAGGCTAAAAGAACAGGAAAAACCTTTTAAATAAAATAGGGTTTGGGGGGTAATTATGCAAAGGGAAGGTGTAAGGCACCCTTTGCATCCATGGTTTTCAATGGGCTCTTAATTGCTTTGCTCTTTGTTTTCAGAAATGTAGAAGAAAAAGAATAGGGACTTTAGCTCGTAAATGAGCGTAGCCCTTTTGAATATTTATGAGAAAGAATATGAAAAATATTTTTAGAGTAAGGCAAAGCAATAGGGAGTTCTTTTAGCCTTTCAGGGTGAAAGGGTCAATCCTTGCCATAATTGGGCAGGAAGCCTTTCATTTGGACGTTGAAGGGTCATCGAGAGTTCGTTCGCCATAAGACTGTCCCATGCCATAGAGAGGCAGGTAGTCTAAGGGAAGAACCAGAATAGCCTTTTTGTAGGCAGCCAGAGGATACCTCAGCCTTTTCGTAGGCAACTTCCGAGGGTCGAGATCATGTGTATCGAAGGCAGCATCATTAGGGACCATGATCTTTAATCGAGGCAACATGGCTGAGGTATCCTCGTATTCGAGGGACTGGCTATTCTGCAAAAAACAAGGCAACAGGCAACAGAGAGGTTACCCCAGAAGTGTGCGTGTGTGCACCAATCACGTGATCAATTTCAGATATTTATCTTATAGTTAAGTGATTCTAGATTCAATTCAAAGTTATCACTCCCTAAAATTACTAACCACAGCAATTAATAATCAAAGCAATAACGGGAGAGGGAAATTGAAAGCAGCGGAGGGATAGGGGAATTGAAACCAGCGAGGGAAAGGGAAATTGAAACCAGCGGGATAATAACAAATAGGAAAGAACAGAAGAAATAAGAAGATCAAAGTTTAGGGTTACCGATGATTCGTAGCTTTGACAATCAGCAAACCCTGAAAAGGTGGGAAAAATAAAAGGGCAAAATATAGGTGAATGCATTATCAGTTCAGAGGCAAATACGACTAACCCTAATCACAAATAAAAAGACAAATGAAATTAAAATGAATAGATAAAGACTTAGCTTTTGAATTTGATCTGGTATGGTTGGCGGTCGGAGGAAACCTCGGGGTTAACCTTACCATCTAAGAATTGACAGAATGAATAATAGGAAGGAAGTGAGTGTACGAAAGTTCTTTTTAAATTAACAAGGAAAAATAAATTACTAAAAAGAATAAAAGGAAAAATAACATTATATTAAATATAAAAGAAAAGAGAAAGAAATAATAAAGGAAATTTAATCGGGACTTAGCTTTGTGAAAGGCGTGGCGCGTTATCGGAAGACATTTGAAAATAACCCTGAAAAGAATACCCAAAATAATATTTTCAGTGTAGGGAATGATCATCGTAAACCCTGATAAGGTATAGATTGACTAAGTTTAATATAATAAATAAAATCAATTTAATTAATTATTGGTATTCTACCTAATTAATTAAATCGATAATAAAAATAAAAACGTTTTGATTAAATCCTAAACCTAATATCAATGAGTAAAAGGTTAATTATAATTTAGTTAAATAAATAATCTAAACAATTTAAATGAATAAAAAATTTAATTACAATTAAAATAAATAAAAATATTTTCATTATTTATTATGCCCTTTTTAGAAAACAAAGAGAAATTAATTTTATGTAAAAAGAAATTTGATAGTTAAAACAAATAAATAAAAAGAACTAAAAATAATATAGAAAACTTAGCTGAATAATCTGGTGTGGTGCGCTTCTGATGAACCATGACGCACCCTCGCTACCAGAGACGTTGGATTAAACTAGATGAAGATCTGATGGCTGGCTGGATGAAGCGCATGCTGAACCTATGTTGCCTGAGTGTACAGGATTTGCAAATAGGCAGAAATAAACAAAATAGGAAAATATTGTCATGAATGGGGATCGAACCGACACCTTCCACTTTGCCACAGAGAGTGCCTTGCCAAACGCGCTAAGTAAATTAGTTGAAAAATAAAGCAACGAAATTGTAAATAAGGAAAACTAGGATTTTGAATCTGGAAACGCGTGCTGCATCATCTTCTCCACTCAGGCCCTGCGTACGACTGCGATTTGCTACCATCTTGCTGCGAATTTTTCATGGCTAAAGAACCTGCAATTTCTAAACTCGGCTATGTGCAACTTAAATCAATTATAAGATTATAAACCAACCAGAATTAACCTTCTGAACATGATGGCACAAGTAACTCAGCCTAATTTTACCTATTTTGGGAAACCCCAATTTGAAACCTTCATAACCTAACCATGGCAGATATCGATTTACATGCTTAAACAATAATTAAATCATATGGACAGCTACGATTCACCATCATGAACGTGAATATGCGATCAAAATATAGTAATTGTACGTAAATCATCGAAAACGAATTCTAAGTCTAAGAGAGCAAGCTCAAGCTGTCCTCTGAAATCTCCTTTTGGTTTCATCTCAATTGAGTTTACCATGTTCAAGTTATGAGCTTTGAGAAAAAATACCTTTTGGCGATCTTTTAGAAGGACCTGTAATGTATTAGCTCATATCTCTCAAATGGAGCATTTTTGGACTTGGCTTGTGAGAGACAAAGTTGTAGAGAATTCAATTTCCTTCAAATTGAGCTTTGGATGGAAAATTTCTGATGTTCCATGTGAGAGTTATGTCTGGTCAAAGTTCAGTTGACTTTCTCCTATACAAACCCTAATTTAGTAACTTTTGATTTGTTGATTTTTGATCTTTCCTTGATGAACCATGACCAATTATTGATCAAATGGTGAATGATACTTCAATATGAGGATCTTGACAAAAAATCAGGAGTTTTGACTGTGGTTTGACCATAGTTTGACTTTTAGGTCAGCCAGTCGATTATTGATCGTTTGAACCATTGAATGAGCAATCTTTTGAATCAAAGCTTGAAAATGGACCTGAGGATCCTTTGAGGCGTATGAGAGGCCATGGGGTCCCTTTGAGGCATGAGAAGTTGATTTATCCTCGGGAAGAACAAAACCCTAGTTGGAGGATAGTTGATTAGGAGAGGGTGTCTTTGAACATTGTACCTTGGTCTGAATTTGAACAAGAGAAATTGTATGGGCAAATCTTGGGGTATGACAGCTGCCCCTGTTCAATTTTCTTATATCTGAAGATGTAGACTAGCATGTGTGTCTGTCGGAGTCTGAAGTTAGAAGAGAATTGAACACTAGAATACCCAGAAATTTGCCCTAGCTGTAGTAGGGACTTTTGTCGGAGATGGGCTTGGAGATGCCATCCAGGTGTTTGGAGAAGATGTATTGGAGATTGATTATGTCAGTACCGTTCGTAGTAACTGAATTAGATCTAAGTCTTTTGATTATCTTTGAACTATTCATGGAAGATACCCGAAACTAAGTGTCAGAACTAAATCATTGTCTTGATTATCTCTGAACTATCTTCGAAGAATACCCAGAAGTTATTGTCAAAATTAGATCTTTGTCTTGATTATCTCTGAACTATCTTTGGAAGATATCCAAAATTAAGTGTCAGAACTAAATCTCTATCTTGATTATCTCTGAACTATCTATGGGGAATACCCGGAAGTAAGTATCAGAATTAAATCTTCGTCTTGATTATCTCTGAACTATCCCTGGAGAATACCCGGAACTAAGCATCAGAATTAAATCTTCGTCTTGATTATCTCTGAACTATCTTTGGAAGATATCCAAAATTAAGTGTCAAAATTAAATCTTTGTCTTGATTATCTCTGAACTATCTTTGGACGATATCCAAAATTAAGTGTCAAAATTAAATCTCGGTTTTAATCATTTCTGAACTATCTCTGGGGAAAATCCAGAACTAAGTATCAGAATTAGATATATGTCTTGATTATCTCTGAGCTATCTTTGGAAGATATCCAAAATTAAGTGTCAGAAGTAAATCTCTGTCTTGAATGAGCGTCGGAATTAAATCGTTGACTTGATTATCTCTGCACTATATCTAGAAGACAATATTTGTTTGATTGTAGAAATAGGCTGAAAAAGAAACGTTAGTTTCATGCAATGTCATGATGCATGTATTGTAATTTTTGAAATGAATGAGAGTGTTACGCCTATGCAATGAGGCGTATGTGTGTTATGTATGAATTTACTATGATACATGATGTATGAACATGATTTATGCTATTTGGAGTATCTCGATTGAGAAAATAAATCCTTCTGCTGTCGTAATTTTGATGTTTGATCTTATCTTGAAGATGCTCAGCTAGGAATTTATGATTCTTGCTTGGGGATGATTAGTAACTTGATGTACCTTGATTGGGGACAAAAAGTATTAGTAACCTCTATTGGAGAAGAGAAAGGTGTCGGGGAACCGACAATGTTGAAGAGGTAAACTCTATTGAGGAGCTATGTCTTTTGTTGGACGAGTATGTTTGAAGATATCTTTTTGAGGATTGCTCTGTGGGGATATGATCTTGTGAAATCGGAATTGCGGGAAGGCATGGGTGCCTTGAATATTGCCCCCAGTATTATAGTAACTACCATTCCTGGATTTGATTAGGACACGTCACTGGGTATTGATCAAGATGTCAAACTGGACTTGTATAGATTTGCCCCTGCTAGTAGGGACTTTGGAAAGATTCGCCTCGCGAGGACTTTATGAGATGTGCACTATGGGCGACATGATCCTTAGTAATCGTAAACTTAGGATGACGCCCCTGATTGTTTTGGCATACTGAGAGATTCTCGGAATCTTGACTTGATTGCCCCAGATTGATCGGGAAATAATTTGAAATCCACTTGGGATATATGCCTCTGGCTATTTGAAATTTGAGAGATTCTTGGAATCTTGACTGGATTGCCCTAGATTGATTGGGAAAAACGTACCATGCCCCTTGTATACGTAGGAGACATTGCTTCTTTGGAGTAATCTTGTTGGTCGGGATAACTTTGAGTCATTAGTCATACCCTGTGCAAATTCTTTCTGATGCTAACATTTGAAATTATGTAGCAGAATGTGTTTAATAATGTAGTCATGAGATGCAATGCGTATGTTTGTCTTGAGTTTTATTGAAAAACATTAAAAGCAAGAGATGTAAAAGCGTGATATTTGTAAAAACATGCTATTTTTGTTGAAGCGAAATATCGACTCAGCATTTTTAGTAAACCTTAAGTCGGGATACCTTTTTGGTGACAGTATGCTTTCGAACTAACTATGCTTCAATTAGGACTTTCAAGGGTTGTAACGTGGCTTGGTTCACGGTTCAAGAAACAAAGGATAAAGGCTCAAAGCTTATTTGTAACCACCCTTCTTCATGATGATCTTCATTCCTAAACTCAGTTAATTCAACTTATGCATTCAGGTTCCAAGAGATTTTTGAATTTGCACCTTTGATAATGAGGATGGTTCATAAGCAAAGAGAACTTTTGAGATAGCAGTCATTTCTTCTTTTTAGTAGTCACAACATTGTGTTGTTCAGGAATTTATTGACTTCTCTTTTTTGATCTTTTTGATGTCCCTAACTTTTGCCTGAACTGTCTATTTTGAGTTTGCAGTCAGCGGGATGCCTTGATTTTTGCCCAAGTCTTCTTTTTTATTTTTGACTTAGCAGGCTTTTCTTTGTATATATTTTTTCATTTTTTTTGAAAGATATTGACTGCCTTGCTTAATGATTGATGAACCAATCATTGGCTTTTGATTGACATCTCCAACACTTCTTTGATGTGTGCGGATGAACGCTTGTGATTGAAACCTTTGTTGAAAGGTGTACTGAATGATTCTCTTAAAATAGAATGCACAGCCAAATTAACTGAGAACTACCCTGCCCCAGGTTATGATCAAGGGTTTTAATTAGTACAAGAAAGAAACTTCTACTTCTTAGGCTCAAAGGGGTTGACGAGGGATTAACATCCTTATATCTCCACTGTTTAGGAATTGAAACAATGCCTGTACATCGTCAGCATAGTCTGTTCGAAAGCATATTGTATGAAGTTGCGGTATCATTTTCGTCATCCTCCCTCAAAAGGTATACAACTTTAGCAGGAGTTGAATATCACAAAACATATGCAAAGTAAAGACGTAATTTAAAATGAGTGATAGCGAAATAATTAATTCAAGACAAACATATGCAATGCACTGATGATGATTATTAAAACAGATAATGTTTATCATAAGTCGAATGTTTAAACAAACAAGATAGAAATTGCAAATGAAAGTAAAGCTAATGATTAAAAGCTCATCCACTTTAAACATTAATTAGTCTTGTCGTGATTATGCCTGGGAGTAATGATCACTACATGAGTCTTGGGATGAGGGAATTCAATTTCACCAGCATCGATCATATCTTGGATCTTGTTCTTCAATGACCAACAATCATTCGTATCGTGTCCTAGGCTATTGGAATGATATGCGCACCTCGCATTGGGTTTATAGCCAGGAGAGGAAGTGTTGGGCTTTATAAGAGGATCCCTCACAGTAATCAAGTTTGCTTTCAAAAAATGTTGTAATGCCTGAGCCAACGACCTGTTGATCTCTGTGAACTGACGCCTAGATGCATCTGACTTGCGTCTTTGTTGTGGAACTGGTGTAGAGATCAGAATTGTCCCCACAGATTGGTTGTGTTCATTGCGACCTTTCCAATTGGCACAACATTAGTCAAGTGAGGTTCCTCAGGTGAGTTGAAGTCGATGACCTTTTCATCAATTAAGTCTTGAATCTTGTGCTTCAATTGCCTACAATCCTTTGTATCATGACCAGGACTATTCGAATGATAAGCACATCTTGCATGGTACTTGTACCCAGGAATAGGATTAGCAGGAAATGAATATGGAGATAGTAGAGTTATCAAGTTCCGATTGAGCAATTGTTGGAGAACTTGAGACAACGGTATATGTAATGGAGTAAATGACCGCCTAGGAGTGGATCTCTGATTATCTTGACCATCTTGATGCTTATGTTGATTCCTCTCCTTCTCGATCAGAAGTGCCTTCAATTCTTCTTGCCCCTTGGCTAAGTGAAAGATTATTTTTCGGAACTGGTTATTCTGAGCCTGAAGATTTTTGACAGATTGTTCGAGATCCATTTTCTTGCTGAAATAAACAGCGAGGTCGGATGGGAGATCTATTGCAAGAAACCTGTTATACGATGTTATGAATGCAGATGCAATATTTTCAAGGATCTTTAGGAATTTAGTTAGCGACTTTAGAAAATGATTTGGTCGTGTCTTTGTCTGAAGAATTCTGAATTTTATCTTTGAACGTCTTTCTTTGAGAACCAAGCTCACCATATCGAGTGGGTCATCGCCTCTAATTCGGGATACTTCTGGATTTTGAAGATACATGGCTAGAGGGAAATAAATTTTCTTGCCCCTTGATAGGCACTGTGTCTTTGAATTGGAAGGTACGCAACTAGAGGAAAATAAATACTCTTGCCCCTAGATAGGAATTCAGTCCTTGATAAGAGCACTTGAAATTGCGCACCCTAAATTCCTAAGATCCTTGAAAGGGTCAGTTAGTTATGCTTATGATGTCATGATGTCATGATGTTATGTGAATGCAGTGCATCTGGCAAAGCGTAAGATAATAAGGGTAAACAAGTCTTTTAGCAAAACCTGCAGGGAAACAGAGGTTAGTGGCAAACACAAACAAGCCACACAAGTCAGACAATTTTTGGCTTAAGGCTTGCATGGAGTCTGATCAGGTGTCCTTCCCAAGGGTATTTCTATGGAGAAGGAGATTTCAGCAACGGGTTCTACCAAGTGACTCAGAATTGTCAGCCCTCCTAAAGCACCCTCGAACATGATACATACATACCATGCAATGATACTTTGAGAAAGAACCTATCTGAGTTGTAGTATCGGGTAGCGACTATGCTCTCAACATACATCAAGAGTAGTCCCCCCACTACGTTCCTAAAAGTCAGGATGGGTTAAAGGTTACTAAAGGTCCTTAACCTCCGACTCACCCACGGACATCCGCACGAACCTCCCTCATACAAGAGAAGCATGCAAACACCCATAGAGGCCTAACTTAAGCGTGAACTCTCATATTGACCAATCCTCCACATACATGAAGGAGGTCGCCATGACTATGCCACTTCCTATCTTAAATGTACTTGAATCCGGGAATAGGATTCGTCCTTCATTTAATTCCCAAAACGCCCCTGAAAAATAAAACAAACAAAGCAAACAATAGAAAACATTTAAGTGAATCCTAAACTTTTAAGGTAACCCCTCTTTTAATCGAAAATCCCCAGCAGAGTCGCCAGTTCTGTAATACGGTGAACTGACTTTAATCGAAATGTCGCGGATAGCATGAGTCGCCACCGACTTTTATTTTATCCAAATTAATTAGAAAGGCTAAAAGAACAGGAAAAACCTTTTAAATAAAATAGGGTTTGGGGGGTAATTATGCAAAGGGAAGGTGTAAGGCACCCTTTGCATCCATGGTTTTCCATGGGCTCTTAATTGCTTTGCTCTTTGTTTTCAGAAATGTAGAAGAAAAAGAATAGGGACTTTAGCTCGTAAATGAGCGTAGCCCTTTTGAATATTTATGAGAAAGAATATGAAAAATATTTTTAGAGTAAGGCAAAGCAATAGGGAGTTCTTTTAGCCTTTCAGGGTGAAAGGGTCTATCCTTGCCATAATTGGGCAGGAAGCCTTTCATTTGGACGTTGAAGGGTCATCGAGAGTTCGTTCGCCATAAGACTATCCCATGCCATAGGGAGGCAGGTAGTCTAAGGGAAGAACCAGAATAGCCTTTTTGTAGGCAGCCAGAGGATACCTCAGCCTTTTCGTAGGCAACTTCCGAGGGTCGAGATCATGTGTATCGAAGGCAGCATCATTAGGGACCATGATCTTTAATCGAGGCAACATGGCTGAGGTATCCTCGTATTCGAGGGACTGGCTATTCTGCAAAAAACAAGGCAACAGGCAACAGAGAGGTTACCCCAGAAGTGTGCGTGTGTGCACCAATCACGTGATCAATTTCAGATATTTATCTTATAGTTAAGTGATTCTAGATTCAATTCAAAGTTATCACTCCCTAAAATTACTAACCACAACAATTAATAATCAAAGCAATAACGGGAGAGGGAAATTGAAACCAGCGGAGGGAGAGGGGAATTGAAACCAGCGAGGGAAAGGGAAATTGAAACCAGCGGGATAATAATAAATAGGAAAGAACAGAAGAAATAAGAAGATCAAAATTTAGGGTTACCGATGATTCGTAGCTTTGGCAATTAGCAAACCCTGAAAAGGTGGGAAAAATAAAAGGGCAAAATATAGGTGAATGCATTATCAGTTCAGAGGCAAATACGACTAACCCTAATCACAAATAAAAAGACAAATGAAATTAAAATGAATAGATAAAGACTTAGCTTTTGAATTTGATCTGGTATGGTTGGCGGTCGGAGGAAACCTCGGGGTTAACCTGACCATCTAAGAATTGACAGAATGAATAATAGGAAGGAAGTGAGTGTACGAAAGTTCTTTTTAAATTAACAAGGAAAAATAAATTACTAAAAAGAATAAAAGGAAAAATAACATTATATTAAATATAAAAGAAAAGAGAAAGAAATAATAAAGGAAATTTAATCGGGACTTAGCTTTGTGAAAGGCGTGGCGCGTTATCGGAAGACATCTGAAAATAACCCTGAAAAGAATACCCAAAATAATATTTTCAGTGTAGGGAATGATCATCGTAAACCCTGATAAGGTATAGATTGACTAAGTTTAATATAATAAATAAAATCAATTTAATTAATTATTGGTATTCTACCTAATTAATTAAATCGATAATAAAAATAAAAAACGTTTTGATTAAATCCTAAACCTAATATCAATGAGTAAAAGGTTAATTATAATTTAGTTAAATAAATAATCTAAACAATTTAAATGAATAAAAAATTTAATTACAATTAAAATAAATAAAAATATTTTCATTATTTATTATGCCCTTTTTAGAAAACAAAGAGAAATTAATTTTATGTAAAAAGAAATTTGATAGTTAAAACAAATAAGTAAAAAGAACTAAAAATAATATAGAAAACTTAGCTGAATAATCTGGTGTGGTGCGCTTCTGATGAACCATGACGCACCCTCGCTACCAGAGACGTTGGATTAAACTAGATGAAGATCCGATGGCTGGCTGGATGAAGCGCATGCTGAACCTATGTTGCCTGAGTGTACAGGATTTGCAAATAGGCCGAAATAAACAAAATAGGAAAATATTGTCATGAATGGGGATCGAACCGGCACCTTCCACTTTGCCCCAGAGAGTGCCTTGCCAAACGCGCTAAGTAAATTAGTTGAAAAATAAAGCAACGAAATTGTAAATAAGGAAAACTAGGATTTTGAATCTGGAAACGCGCGCTGCATCATCTTCTCCACTCAGGCCCTGCGTACGACTGCGATTTGCTACCATCTTGCTGCGAATTTTTCATGGCTAAAGAACCTACAATTTCTAAACTCGGCTATGTGCAACTTAAATCAATTATAAGATTATAAACCAACCAGAATTAACCTTCTGAACATGATGGCACAAGTAACTCAGCCGAATTTTTCATGGCTTTGAGAAAAAATACCTTCATAACCTGAGTTTAAGCATGATGGCACAAGTAACTCAGCCTAATTTTACCTATTTTACCGATTTGCATCTTCCTTGAATTCACGATTTTTTGATACGTGAATATGGCTTTGCCTGCCGAATCCTCTTTTTTTTCTGCGCTGGAATTGCCTTGGGTATATATAGAGTATGAATTAGGTTGATAACTTTGAACAAAATCCATTGATTTAGGTGATTGAGTCTTTGATTGAAGTAAGGATCTTTTTTTGATTGAAATCTTCCTTTTTTGGTCTCAATTTGCTCATATTTCTCCAATCAAGTCTTGTACGGTCTTTGAATCAAATATATGAGGTTTGGCCCTTTGATATGATTGGAAAACAAATCCCTTGATTTAAAACCTATTTATTCTATATTTTTTTGGATTTATTTAACATTTAAATGAATAAAAATTCAAATAAATATAAATAAAAATCATAAAGGTAAAATAATAGGCTTAAGGGTCTTGAATTAATCCATGGATGAGTTTAAAGTCCAAAAGCTAGGCCCAATAGTTCAAAAACATAATTTTATGCAATTAAGGTTTCATGTCCTTCTTGATTTTTAGCCAACTTGTGAACTTCATATCTCTCTCAATTTTAACCCTGTAAAGGTGCTCTTGACCTTTTTAGAAAGCTCAAGCTGTCCTCTGAAATCTCCTTTTGGTATCATCTCAATTGAGTTTACCATGTTCAAGTTATGAGCTTTGAGAAAAAATACCTTTTGGCGATCTTTTAGAAGGACCTGTAATGTATTAGCTCATATCTCTCAAATGGAGCATTTTTGGACTTGGATTGTGAGAGACAAAGTTGTAGAGAATTCAATTTCCTTCAAATTGAGCTTTGGATGGGAAATTTCTGATGTTCCATGTGAGAGTTATGGCTGGTCAAAGTTCAGTTGACTTTCTCCTATACAAACCCTAATTTAGTAACTTTTGATTTGTTAATTTTTTATCTTTCCTTGATGAACCATGATAAATTCTTGATCAAATGGTGAATGATACTTCAATATGAGGATCTTGACAAAAAATCAGGAGTTTTGACTGTGGTTTGACCATAGTTTGACTTTTAGGTCAACCAGTCGATTATTGATCGTTTGAACCATTGAATGAGCAATCTTTTGAATCAAAGCTTGAAAATTGACCTGAGGATCCTTTGAGGCGTATGAGAGGCCATGGGGTCCCTTTGAGGCATGAGAAGTTGATTTATCCTCGGGAAGAACAAAACCCTAGTTGGAGGATAGTTGATTAGGAGAGGGTGTCTTTGAACATTGTACCTTGGTCTGAATTTGAACAAGAGAAATTGTATGGGCAAATTTTGGGGTATGAAAATCTCGAAAAGACTTATCCATGTTAATTGGGATTTCTTGGAATTTTGTTTGAAGCAAGTCGAGTTTCCTCCCATTACTATAAAGGTGGTCATGCAAAGTGTAACTAGCTTCTCTATGTTTATTCTTTGGAATGAGATACGACTATCAAAATTTGTTTCGTTTAGAGGGTTACGACTAGGTGGCCCCTTTCACCTAATCTCTTTGTTATCTCCATGGAATTCTTGCCGTAGACAATCATTAGGAAGTCTGTGAAGGCCATTGGAAACTTGTTAGGTTGTTTTGTAATGGACCCCCTCTATTGCATTTATTTTTTGCTGATGATGTTCTTCTTATTGTGAAGGTTTCTAACTCCTAAGTAGAGATCATTTATGATATCTTGAATCATTTTTCATGCTTTCTGGCCTTAAAGTGAATGTTGCTAAATCAAATGTGTTATTCTCTGCTACCACTAATAGGATTAAAATGGATTTAATTATCTCCAACACAAGTATCACGAAAACTCTTACTGTAGAGAAGTACTTGGGTTTTCTTATGTTGCATGGTCGTCTTCAATGCAAGGACTTTGAGTTCCTAGGAGAAAATCAGTCTGAGGTTAGCATTTTGACAATATAAATTGTTAAACAAGGCTAGTCATTTGACTCTGGTTAGGTCTGTCCTAAACTCCGTCCTAAATTATTAAATGCAAGTGACTTGCCTACCTCATCCAACTTGTGATCTATTGATATGATGACTATGAATTTTCTTGTGGAAAGGTAATTCAAACTCTAGTGTGCATATAATTAGCTGAAATAAAATCACTAAGCCCAAAAAGCTGGGTGGTTTTGGGATCTGGAAAGTAAGAGAGGCCAATACTTCTATGTCGGATAAGCTGGTTTGGGGTCTCCAGCGAGATTGTGATTCCTTATGGGTCCAAGTTTTGAAGCATAAGTACACAAGTGAAGAAATGTTTCTTAATATGGAAAGGAAATTGAGATTAGTTACTTGAAATGAAATTATGAAAATGTGATATTCTTTTTTGGACAACTTTACATAAGTCTCTTCCTACGAGATCAATATTGTGGCATTGTGGTATGCTCCAGACGGATCTCTGTTCTAGATGCAATCCAGACGTCGAGACGACTCTACACTACCCGAGAGACTATGAATTCACTACTCACGTTTGGAAAATATATTGACATGTTAGACCTAATATGCTTCCATCCAATATGGTAGCTTATATGATTGGATTAGACATGACATCAATGATGGCTCTATCTTTTTGGTTTATTGTTGGTGGTTGTGGTGCGCTAGGAACAAACTTTGTCTCGCGATTGAAGTGATATCTTCCTATACTTTGAAACTAATCACAACGAATTATGCTAATTTGTTAGTTAAATTTTTTTCAAGCATAATATATCTCATCCAACGAGAACGATCACGCGAAATTCACACAAATGTAGTAATGCGAATTTGAGTGTTGGTGACAATAGTCTCGGTAATCTTGACGTCTCGGGTTTTGGTGGATTGATCTGAAATATTGACGGTGCTTGGGTTCACCATTTTGCGAGTATTATCGCTTATTCCAACATCCTTCATGCTGAGTTGATGGTGCTATTCCATGGCTTGTGTATAACTTGAGAACTTGACATTACATACTTGATGTATTATTTCGACTCTAACTCTACTATCAAGCTTATCTCAAAATATGTTAATGTTTGACATCACTATGTCACGATTCTTCACAATATTAAAGAGTTTCTCTCTAGAGAATGATGAGTTCAAATATTTCATACTTTTATGATAAATAATGGTTATGCTGAATATGTAACAAAACATAAGACTAATAATGATATGACATACCATCCTTTTTCGGAACATCCTATTAGAATCATCAAGCACTTCAGCTAACTCATACTAGTGGAACTTTATTTTTTAGATAATCTTCTAGTTTTTTCTTTCCTCTTCTTACTTGTACAAGAAAAGTCATAAATAAATGTATTTTTATGAGTTTCTCAAGGAACAAAACAAGCACACGCCCAAAAACTAAGGTTTAGTTAATGACGCAACCACAATAAAATAAAATAATATAATAACCCCCACAAAAATAAAAAACAAATAAAACAACGAGAGAGTGGTTTGACATTCGCATCTAGTAGTGGCGGAACAAACAACAAACAGAGAAACTTTACCACGCGGATTCCGTAACACTCCTATAACTAACACAATAACAAAATTGGATTATCTTTCTTTCTTTCTGTCTTATTAATTTCTAATAACACCCCATTAATCTCTCTTCTCTGTCAATAACGTACATACACACCAATCTCCATGGACACGGCGGCATCACCGTCTTCTTCCCCATCGGAAGAGCCTCAGAATCAAAATCACGATCTTCAGCATCAACTTCAACAGGAACAGCAACAGCTTTCTCCAGTGAAGGATTTTATTCACAAAACGAAAACGATTCAATTTCTTGGACGCACTACTCCGATCGTTCTTCAAAACGACAATGGACCTTGTCCTCTTCTCGCTATTTGTCAGTGCATTTCGCATCCTAGGGTTTCTTCTATCCATTTCTTGCTTTTATTGCTATTATTCAATTCGATTTCTCAAATCGCATGTTAATCGATTTTTCGTTATTCGCTTTATAAATTGCAATAACACTGAAGAGTATATTAGGTTACGGATATTCGATTATAGATAATTATTATTATTATTATTATCGATTTCTCACTAGTTACTGATAATTGTTGATAGATAATAGACATAGGATATGATTTCGTATTTCTTTTCAATTTCCAATTGATTTCTCATTATCAACATGTATCATAGCTTGAATATTTTTCAATTCATTCATTCTTACCTTACTTATAACTGAATTGAATCTATAAGTGAAATTTCTGCGAGTTTAATTGGAATGTCAATTAGCTGTTTTTGGCATTGGCACATATTAGTTGCTGCAATGCAATGACACCTGCTACTTCTGTTTTCCTCACGTGTATCTTTGAAAACGCGCAACAGTTTCTGTCTTACATATTGCAACAAAATCAATATACTTTTTTTTTTTTATAAATTTTCATGAGCATCAAAGAAATGATAAAATGATAGTTTATGCAAGATATACTCTGTCCATGTTATTCATAATTTCAATGTTTGTTTGATTCATGATACCAAAATTTCTTGCTCTGTTCATGCTTGAATGGAATTAGTGTTTCATGTTTTGAACGAATTAGTTGGCACCTATGTAGCACCGACGCTTATTAAAAAAGATGTGTCCAAGTCAGTGTCCGTGTACGAAACATACACCAATGCTTGTTATTACGTTTAATTTATTAATTTTTTCAAATTATTACATGTGTCGACGTGTCAGTGTTGATGTCTAATTTCCGGTGTCTGTGCTTCATAGGTTGGCACTTGATGCATATTATTATATATGCCAATCATCCATCAATAAGCATTTTGGGGATATTGCCGAAACTCCTAATATTAATACTAATGGGATTTACTTGAAGACTCCAAAAATATAAGTTCTATGTAATTTTTTGTGATTAGTCTTATCTTGTCATTCTCCTGTGGTTTTTCTGACCTTTTAATGTTCTCCATTTCAAATCTAGTCAGATATTTCTTATTAGATCAATTGACAAATGTAGATTTTTTTTCTCGTCATGTCACCTTTGTAGGTATCTTGCTATATGTCAATAGTCTTTTTAGTTCCTATTTTGCTTTACTTATTTTTCCGTTTTTTGTATTATCTGGATTGTAGGATTGGTAACAAGCCGATGCTCTAAACTTTTATACTTTGGAGAGTTGTTTGCAATATTTGTTTTATTTTGCTTGTTTATTTTTCATACCTCACTGTTTATATTGCTTTGCTGCAGGTAATGTTCTTCTGCTACGAAACCAGTTAGGTTTGAGCCCGGATGTGGCTGAAGTCTCACAGGAGAAGTTGCTTTCATTGGTTGCCGAACGATTGATTGATTCAAATAGTAATGTGAATGTAAGGATTGGGTTTGTAATCATTGGCGGCATGACATCACTATTTCGCGATTTAGGTTCATCTAACAATTTTTTTTATCGTCTTACAGAACAAAGATGCAGGCTATGTTGAAAATCAACAGCAGAATATTTCTGATGCAATTGATTTGCTCCCTAGGCTTGCCACCGGAATTGATGTAAATCTAAAATTTACAAGGTCAGGGTCATTTATTTATTTGTAAGCTGTTTGCATCCATCATCAATTTTGAAGTTCTCACCAAAGTTACATATCAATTGCAGAATAGATGATTTTGAATTCACTTCAGAGTGTGCCATATTTGATTTGCTGGACATCCCTTTGTATCATGGCTGGATAGTTGATCCGCAGGTGTTTTGTTTACCGCAATCTTAATTAATTAGTTCTATCATCTATGTTGTCATATGAATTAGAGAAATTCTAGAAGATTGCTCCCTTGCCAAATGTTAGACAAGTTCTAATGTGCCCTAGAAATCCTGTGTGTAAAATGAGATGCAACATATTTTTGTCTGTCAATGTTAGTCTAAGAACAAGCGAATTCCAAAAATTTTCATCGGTATCCTATTGGTCATACCACACCCCTTTTTTAGCCATTTCACGCTTTTGTACTGCATCCATTTTGATGTTGCTAACTAGATTTGATTTCAGAATGGTCTATAAATGAGTCATTAGGTTTCATCAGGGTCATTTTCTTGTATTTATAGGATTTATGCAGCAGTCTGCAAACGCAGTTGGTTCTTTGAAAATTAGAAATGATGTGTCAGTGGCCTCGTTGTGTGATATCCTAAATTAATCTGGCCTCCATCCATGTTGGTTCTGTTTTGATTACTTGGTGCGCAAGACTCATTGTTTGCTGTAAGTTTTGATAAATGAGTCATTAGGTTTCATCAGAGTCATTTTCTTGTATTTATAGGATTTATGCAGCAGTCTGCAACTCAGTTAGTTCTTTGAAAACTAAAAATGCCGTGTCAGTGGCCTTGTTGTGTGATATCCTAAATTAATTTGACCTCCATTCATGTTGGTTCTATTTTTTTGTGTTTTGATTAATTGGTACGTACGACTCATTGTTCGCTGTAAATTTTAAATGACTGAGTGATCTTTTTGAATAATCACCTCAAAGATCACTAAAATGTTATTTTTGTTTTTCTTCAAACACGAAGGATTTATTTATTATTTATGATGTGTTTGTTTCATATCCAATTCTTCATGTGCTTGTGAAACAGGATCATGATACTGCAACTGCAATTGGATCGAAGTCCTATAATGCCCTTATGGGAGAGCTTGTTTCTCTTGAAACACGGAACATTGAAACCCTTCCAAAAAATAACCCAGAAGAAGAAGAAGATTGTGTTGATTTTGTGGCTGCAACAACTGCTGCTCTTGGAGTTCCTTCTCCTAGTCTTTCAAAGGCTATGTCTTTTGATGATTCTCCACATTCTGTTTCTGATCAGGCACCAAGAAAAGGTGATCTTGAAGAAGAAGAACAGTTGTTGAGAGCCTTGAAGATGTCTGAAGCTTCAATGAGTGATCTTGTTGAGGGTCATGCAAATGATAACAAGGGAGAAGTTTCTGTTGGTACGGACGGCAATACGTGTAACAAACAGGCTGTAACCGTGGATTCTGAAGATAACTTAAGAAAGAACACTGGTGAAGAAAGCAATGACTACCATGAATCGGAAACCTCCATACCTGATGTTTGCACTGCTTCTAGCAAAGACTATAATGAACATACATCTTCTACATCTACACTGGGGGAAACAACTAACTTGTCCTCAAAGAATGATGCCGTAAGTGGCTTCCATCAATTAACTTCTATGGGACCTGAAGAATCTATTAAGCAAAATGATGTATTTGAGAAGCATAACCTTGATGCATTGGTTCAGAATGAGAGTGTTGCAGTTCTTTCTCCTGAAAAATATTCTGTTTCTTTATTTGAGAACTTTGCAGATGGTTCTAGGGGGGATGAAAAGGTTCACAATGAGCCCTCTCTTATTACAACTATAGATCATGAAGTTTCAGATGAATCTCAAGGACTTGATGCAACAGGTGGACCATGCTTATCTGCAAGCCATACGAATTCGGATTCTTCTAATATCAGATTTCATCAAACTGATGCTTCTGGAGCATTCCCTTCAACTGTTGATAGGAGTGAGCCCTTGTACGAAGGAGAGGAATGTGTATTGGATACAAGAACTGGAAATCTTGAGGATCGTGAGCCTGTTTATGAAGGTGAGGTGGTGCTTCAGGAACAGGCTGACAAAAGCACCTTATCTGCTCTGGATCTAAGGGCTAAGGAAGAAATTACTCCAGAACAAGGTCAATCTTGCTATATCTTGGAAACGGATCTAATCTGATTGGAATATTATTTTCTTAGAAAAGCATTTATTATTATCTTGATAATAAATGATATCCTTGTTTTTTATTGGTCTTAGGAGAACATATCAAGAATTTTTTGAGGAATAATGCCAGTCAATTGACATTTTACGGGTATGTTACATATTGTCTTATCGGTTCAAAGTTCTTGAACTAATTCCCAGATTTATATATTTTTTCTTCACTGGCTCAAGAATTTTACTTTAAATATTATAAACCATCAATGTTTTTGTAGGCTTTTCTGCCTACAAGATGGTCTTAAAGAGCGTGAGTTATGTGTTTTTTTCCGAAACAATCATTTCAGCACCATGTTTAAGGTGAGCACAAAGCTTTAAAAGGCTCATTTCTTTGGTCATTTGGATTAATGAAAATGATATCGACTACCCCAAACAGCACATTTTTTCATTGGGGAATTTTTTTTGGCTCTCTGTCTTTCATAATATTTCTTTTCAATCCTAAAATTATTCTCTTCTATTCACAGCTTGAGGGTGAACTTTATCTTCTAGCTACAGACCAAGGCTACATAAATCAGCCTGATCTGGTTTGGGAAAAACTGAATGAGGTAAAACACAATTACTCTAGTTTCCAGACCTTAGTCACTCATGTCATCTTAAAATGTTACTATTTTCTTCTCTTTCCTTTCTATGTTAAATCTGATGGTAGTTTATAATTAAGATGATGATATTATCAGTTGAATGTTCAGAAAACTAAAAGTTTTCCTGCTTGGTAATTTGAGCTTCTCTTGGATAGCTCTTAAGTTTTACACGTGTTTTTTTTAGCTTTTCCTGATTATTGAGTAAATTCTGCATGACAGTGTCTTAATAAAATATTTTGTTTTTGTGAAATATTGAATTAAATTGAAGACATAGAAGTTTTTGACATACTGACTGATTTTTCAGGTCAATGGTGATACATTGTTTATGACTGGCAATTTCAAGGAATTCAAGGTAGAAAGCCATGAAAATAACACCTGGGATGAGAACAATGTCATGACCAGCACTGCTGTACGTAATTTGTTTTCCTTAAAAAAATGCAAATATCTAATCTTGAAAACAAATTTTCGTTGATTTAAAGATAACTTGACATGTTTCAGGACTATCTTGCCAGCATAGATAGTGCAGCACAGGCAGGCTTAGATATCAAGTTGAGTTTCTGAACTTGTTATTATTACATATACGAACATTTATAATTTGCCCCCTCCAAAAAATGATATTCACTAAATAAGCATCCTTAGTGATGTCAGTGCGTGTTTTGGATTTGCTAACTTTTGGGTCAAAAAAACTTCTTTATAAAGCTTCTTGAGAGCGCCTTTGCAAAAAGTTATTCCCATAAAAAAAGAAGTCCAAACATGAAACTTAAACTATTATTATTGACTTAGTTACAATTTTCACTATTCTAAATGGTTTAGTAAAACTGAATCTTCTCTGTAACTGTGACAGTTCTGATTTTCAACTAGCAATAGCCTTGCAACAACAAGAGTTTGAGCAGCAGCCACCACGACAAAATCAACAAACACCATCATCCACTAGTGGTAGTTCCAGATTGGTCACAGGTCCCCAGGTAAAGATTATTTTGCAAACTTATAAGAAAAGGTTTCTTTTTCGTGTCTATAGACGAAGTGGTAATAACCACTAAAAACTCACACAACTATGAAGTACCGGGTTCGAATTCGGAATATGATATCCCGCCTAACAGTATCGGCATTTGTTAGTTGAGCAAAAGACTCGTGAATCAAGTCATGCACCATGCACTACCATTTTATACCATTAGATCAACTAGGCACACTAGGGATAATGCTAGCCTACCCACACCAAATCTTTCTTCTCACTACCACAATCACAAACGGAACTTGTTTTGTATGACACCACCGCCGTAAATTAGAGAATATGTGTGAAAAGGACCATATTCTTGGACTTGGCCTTGAATTTTTTAACACCATCTTCTTCTGGTTGAAGCCATTGATTGAAAGCCTATAATGAAAAATAACAAAAATATTGGAAATGAAAGTAGAATTTAGAATTGGAACTAAATTTGGAATTGAATCCCTTTGTTATTTGAAAATGGATATCAGGGAGTGCTTGCTTGGTGGAAGGAAGAAGGAAATTAAATTGGAGAAGAGAGATAAACGGCTGCTATGGCAATTGTAATTTGGGGAAAAAAATAAAATAGGTCTTGTCAGTTGGTGGTGTGGGAAAACAATAAGGGAGGTGTGAGTGCACAAATTAATTAGATCTTTATGATTAAGTAGTAGATACCAGATCGTATCATACTTATAAAAGCATTGGTTTTGACTACACGGGTTATATTTGAATTTGAAAATTTTATCAATTTCTTAGTAAATGCTATTTGCAGGTGGCAAGGAGCACAGTAAGGAATCCATCTTCATCTCCCAAGCCTGATGCAAAATCCAAAGAAAAGTGTATAGTGATGTGAATTTCATAAGTTAGAAGCTTGTTTTATAATTCTTGGCCATAACTTTTGTATCCCATAATTACAGTAACCTATTTCCTCATGTCATTTATGTGATGTTAGGTTAAGTTACTTTGTAAATATTGGAAGTAAATAGTGTACCACAGTGCCAGGTCCTTGTTGTGACCACAACCCTCATCTTTATGAGCTTCAAACGCATTCTGTGCTGATTGGCTGTGCAGATTTAGTAGAGTAAAAGCACAGCCCACAATTTTACTGCCATCTCACCAACGTTGTTGTGGGTGATATTGATGTAAAAAGCCAGTAATTTATGGATATTGTTGTTAACTTGCAAGTTAGATGTTGACTGATAGGGGAAGAAGTGCATGATATTCAAAATTTCAGATTAAAAGGATTTCATAATTTCAGATTAAAAGGATTCCATTATTATTTTCCCATAACCCTTTGTAGTCGCTTGTAAGAACTTAAGAATGTTAAAGTAAAGTGCTATGTATGTTTGCAAAATGTTTCATCGTAGCATAGCAAGTTATTTGCAATACTACAAGATGAATAGATGTATTCAAGAGTATTAGTTATGATAAATGTTTTTTTTTTTATATTATAAAATGTGTACAATTTGTACCAAAAATAAATATAAAAAAGAATATGTATAGTTTGACGTCAGAGTTTTTAGCGCAAAAATATTTGAATATAAATTATTGTTTTAAATTAATTTTTGAGATAGCTGGTCTTTTTAGTTTATTAATTTTAATTAATTTTAATTAACTCTATCTAATAAGAAATTCATTAGTTTTTGCTTCTTATTTTATGTCTAATAAACACATTTATGGAGGTATAATACAACGATGTCTACTTCCCGTCTACTTCCTCCACTTCTATTTATAATTAAATTTTGATTTTTTTCTTATAAATGATGTATTTAGACTATATATAAGTTAAATACATTAATTATTCAATGAATTTAAAAATTTTAAATTTTTTTATAAATAGGAATTGAGTATTTGTTATTCCTTGCGTAAGTGATTCATTTGAAATAAAACGATGTCTCAAATGATTGATTCGTTTCAATTTTCAATATATTATTTTTAATTCTACCTTCTAATTATTAAAAGCTTACCATTTCCATTAAATAATAACGGTACGATAAGGGTATCATAGTAAAAATAATATTTTCTATCTTATTTTTATACACTTTTTTTAATATGTATAAATGGTATGCTGAATCACTCATTATAAGACGAAGGGAGTATTTACTTAACTTAAATATAATTATAACTTGTGCCCTAAATGTAACTTTCTATATGTCGAAAAACCATATATAGAAAGGTTGTATTGAAAAAGTAAATAAAAAATAATAATTATAGACTCGAATCAATACACAATTTTTCAACACAATACACAAATTATAATTTTTCAATACAATATACAAATTTTTAACAAACTTTCTATATTTAACATAATGGCCTAATGCGTACGCTTAATCCTCACCCCTCCTCTGTCTTCTGTATTCCACTGCAGTCCCTGTCTCGCTAACCATCCTCTTCATGATGGCCACCGCCCCAGGTCCGCCCCTCTCAACGATCCCTAAGTCCAGAGCCTCCTGCCCTGTCGCCTGTATCCGCTGACAGATCGACAAGACATCAGTGGCTTGGTCATCTTCGACCTGCTGGTTCTCCAAAATCTCCTCATGAGCTGACATAGGTGGACGTCCAAGAGCATCAGGTGTCATGATAGGGTGTGACACTGTGTAGAACCATGTCACGTATCCATATACACAATGCCAATTGTTGGATGCCTGCATCATCTGATAGTCCTGTGGCACCAAATGATGCTCCTAATCATTGAAGATCTCATCGAGATCCCGACGAACAATGGTGTCAGGAGCAACCTGAGATGGAGATCTGGGTATGATTTGAACATGGTTAAACTGTCGCATGCATCACTCCTGCAAATACCAGACCATAGTGTCAGCCCCACATGTCAGCCACCTAGAGTACAAAGAGATGGAGTCAAATGGGATAACCTCTCTGTGATCCTCGAACGACGTCCATAGGATGTGATCATGAACAGTCCGATTGAGATACACCCGGAACGGCAGCACATCCTGATTCTCTCTATGAGGGAGATACATAGCAGCCCTCGGCATACCTCCGTATAGACAAGATCAAGAGTATATCCATGAATGCGGTGGAAGTGAGAAATGATTCATCCCTGAAAAACAAATAAGAGTCGTGTAAGAAAAAAATTATTAATAGTAAAGTAAATTTAATAGTGGGAATGAAATGTATCGTCTGCAGCGTGCAAGAGCCTGTAAGCTGCCTCGTCCTCTAGTTATATCCTTCATTCAGCTTTTGGTATATGTATACCAAACAACCGACCCCCCAGTTCCACTCACTCACCGCATCTAAATCCATAAAGTTCCAGAGGTATGTTACATTCACGTAGTTAGAACTTTTGTCCAGAAAAAGGGACATGTCAACCAAGTACATGAAGTAACACCTCAAAGCATACTGATAGTGATACTGAACAAAGAAGTCGACGCCCTCAGACTCGGAATTAGCAGCTGCAATAAGGTGGTCGTCATAAAGGTCCTTCAAGAATGAGAACTTCACACGTGCCCTATTAGTCGAGGAACACTGCTCAACTACCATCTCTGGTTGAGCACCCAAATACTCAACCATCCACTGAAGGGCAACATCACGAGTGATGCGGGAGTGGTTAAGGAGCCTCTCTCGGATAGGAAGGTGTAACAGGCAGGCGACGTCATCCAGAATGATCGTGATCTCTCAAACTGGAAAGTGGAAAAATGACGGCTCCTTGTGCAATCTATCTACGAATGCCCCCCGCATTCCGTGGCTATTGGTGTTGTAACCAGAAAAACAGAATCCTGAAAGTCCGGAGGCAATAATGCCATTCCTGAACCAATTCGCAACAGGATGATGCGGAGTGAATATTTTGCGAGCGTGGTTCACGGATTTTAGTACTGTCTGCTCCTGTAAAATAAAAATCAATATTAAGATGGAGGTATAATACAAAAGTGTAATAAAAAAAGTAAAATTATAATTAAAAAGTGTAATAAAAATATACCTCTCCAATGGAAACATGTCGTGAGACATGATCAGAGTAATATATCAAGAGGAAGGAGTCAGAGGGTCCTCTTGGGTAAGCCGAGGTAACATGCACGGGTGCCGGCATACAAACCTCATTAGTTGAGGAACACAAACCTCCTCGTGTGCAGAAACATGTATCTCCTTCAGTGCCTCCTGGGATGAGGATGCACGGGATAGACAATTCTTGGGAGCAGAAGTGGATGGTCCCTTCACTTTTTCTCGTGGTACCCAACGGTGTTCGCGATCCCTCGTAGCTTGCTCAGCTCTCTCACGCCGAGCCGAAGCAGTTTGGGTTGGCATGCTGAGTCTCATTCCGGGTTGTCATACATTTTTCCTGGAAAATAATAATGACAATAACAGGCCAGGTTTGAAAAATTAAAAAAAACTCTGATTATTTTGGAGATGCGTCTCTGAAACCCCTCAGAGGTGTTTTCGGATATGCATCTTCGAAACGACCTACGACCTTCATTTTTGGAGCTTCTACCACAGTCACCCAAAAAAGCCATTTTTACATAATTTAAACTTCAAACAACCAACATTATACAATACCTATTAACTATAAAGGGTCATAAATAACTTTTTATGCACATACAAATAGAAATATAAATTTTCAAAAACTTACTCAGTGTGTAGAAATTAGTTGAATGATGTTGCAATGAGTTGTTAAGAGTTGCAATGAATGGAGTAATATTTGTGAAAATGGATGGAAATGAAGTTTGAGAGTGTATATTTGAGAGTTGCAATGAATGAGGTTTGAACAACACACAGAATAATGAGTGTGCTTCTGCGTTGAATTTGATTATATAGCCCAATTCGGAGATGAATCTCTGAAATACCAAAAATTAAAAAATATTTTTATTCGGAGATGCATCTTCGAAACACATGTAATTTTGAAAAAAAAAGTGAATTCGGAGATGCATCTCCGAAAATACCTCTAAAAAACAAAATGTGGTGCGTTCGGAGATGAAAAACAAAGGAATTGCACTAGAGGCCCCTGAGAAGGTATAAGGATGGAATGAGAAATATCCTAAAAGTTTTGGTCAGAATAAGGAATTCTCTAAGCTGCCAATTCCCGACACAAAGCCACATATATTAGGAAGGAATCAAATTGAAAATGGTACCAAAATTGATGGAGTTGCAAATAAGAAAAGAACTGTAGGAAGCAGTAATAATAAAATTACTGTCAACAAAATTTCAATGAAAAACCAAGCTCGGCGCAAAATGCCGACAAAAAACATGCTGTCAGAGGAAGAAAATTAGAGTCCAGAGGATCTGCTTATTCCGGGTAAGATCATGAAAAAAAGAATTCGTGTGGAAGAAGGAACTCCAACTAAGGTGGACTCAGATTTGGCTAGAAATGTGAAGGAAGACATTATGATTATGGATGCTGGTGAGAGAACAAAAGTAGTTACTAGAAATGACATGACCATGCAACCTACTTCTAATTCTGATATCAAAACTGTTCATCAAGCCCGCCAAGAAAAATGAATGTTATTAGTTGGAACTGTCGGGGCCTGGGTAATTTGAGCGCAATTCCTAACTTAAAATACCTCATCCGAAGCTATAAACCAGCTGTATTATTCCTGTATGAGTCAATAAGTAATGCTAATAAAAGCACAAAGTTGTGGTATCTTTTGGGTTTTGACTGTTGCTTTATTGTTGATCGTGAGGGTCGGGGAGTTGGAGTGGCAGTTTTATGGCAGAATTCTTCGTCTTATTCCATTCAAAGTTATTCTCGTAACCATATCGATATTATTGTTCATACATGCTTCTATGGGCATCCCGAAGTCTCCTGTAGAAGGTCTTAGTGGAATTTAATCTGTAATCTTTCTGAAAGTTCAAACTTAACTTGGTGTATTTTACGAGACTTTAATGATATTCTCTATTCAGAAGAAAAGAAAGGGAGAGTGGAAAGGCCAAACTGGTTAATTAATGGGTTTAGACAAGCTGTTCAAGATGCAGGGTTAATGGATGTTCCTATGGAAGGGTATTCTTTTACGTGATTATAGAGTCTTGGAACAGATAAAGTCGTTTAATAAAAATTTGATAGAGCTATGTCCAATAGTGATTGGTGTATTTTATTTCTAGAAGCTAAGGAGAAATTTTTAACAAGTACTACTTCATTTCACTACCAATTTTGTTAAGTTGTGTTGTGTGATAAAAGCAGCATAGGCCTTGAAATAGCTTCAAATTCGAGAATGCTTGGTTATCTGAACCAAGGTTTGGTGATTTTGTTACTGAACAATGACACAGATTTGAGAATATGACCGTTATGATTCTCAAAATGGAAGGTTGTGATATAGACCCTTTGCCAAATGTTTGGGCGATGTAGAAATGTATTTGGGTATAAGTTTGATCTTTTCTAACCGATTGGGCTAATCGGTTAAATTAGAAAAAAAATTTCTAGAGCTCCTAAGTTATTTGACACAGCTTCCAAGTAATTTTTTTAAATGTTTTTATTTTAGGAAAAGTGTTTTTGTGTGTGTGTGTGTGTGTGTGAGAGAGAGAGAGAGAGAGAGAGAGAGAGAGAGAGAGAGTTTCCTTAGTACTTTTAAGCTACTACCTTATTTTTTATAATACTCTGTTCAATCAGACAAACTGACAAGACCTAGCTAGCGAGCTTCCACACCTTTATTTTTGAAGAGATCTTTAGGACTTCTGTTTAATTGAGTTTAAGTTCTTTCATGTTTGTTGACAGTTGACTTTGAGTACTTCATATTTGTAGATGCATTGTTGTCATCAAAACTTGACTGTTACATGTAAGCACATAGATCCACACAAAGTACTCATCATATTTATGCATGCGCTCTACAATTGAATGACCATACATGTTGCAGGATTGACAAGCTATCCTATTACTTATGCTATACACATGTCTTCCATGCCCTCTACCACGAGTTGAGTGTGCTCTACCACGAAAATGATAATAAGAACCAAATGAACCACCAATTATGTGAAACTTTGAGTTAGTTATGGTCTGAGCAACATTAGCAATTGCAGTAGGAATGAAAAGTTCTTAACGGAACTTGTCCAATTATACTTCTTAAAAATATAAAATAACACCAACGTTATATATATATATATATATATATATATATATATATATATATATATTAGTTCCACCTTTGTCATAGATCATCATGTTGAAAATGTTATATTCCTCAATCAAACCTTGAAGTATTGCATCTATTTGATCTCTTTCAAAAATTGGATCACAATGACTAGAAGAGAATCAACTATGGTTCAAACTCGAAGAACATACTTAAAAATTGAGTGACTCCCTTTCCTGGTAGTTTTCAATTCTATTCTTAATTGATGAATTCAAGCTTTAATTTGAGAATTGAAGTGTTTGTGCACTTTGTCCCAAACTTCATATGCGTGTTTGCATGAGAGATCTTGAGGAAGCATTAATTCAGAGGTTGTAGACAAGTGCCCATGAATAAGGCTAAATTTTGAACTATCCAAGATACATAATCTTCTTATACAACATTAGTCACCCTATCATATCCACTTTGTGGAGTTTGTGGGATATGATAATCCCTTCTACTTGTTGATTCCACATCACGAAATTATTTTCATAAAGTTTGATTAATAATTTCGGTGTAATATATTTGCACAATTTGAATATGCAAGTTTGAATAATCTTCGTTTTAAATAATTAGTCTAATGATCTTCGTTTTAAACAATTTGAATAATTTTCGTTTTAAACAATTATTCTAATGATCTTAAAACTAAAATATTAACAATTCTTTAAAAAAAGCATAAACAAGAATATAATCCTAACTCAAATAATAAATAAAATAAAAAATTCTTTAAATTACAAATATTTCTTTTCATTTGTATGAACCGACCCTTGGTAGATCAACATGTGCTTTAATACTTGAAAGTTTTTTATTCGGATTATTTGATAAAATTCTTTCTTGTTTTCCACGCAACACACATTCTTCAAACCAAAGTAATCGTAAACTAATTAGAGAATATTCAGTACAGATATTTTATGTACAATCACTTCACACTTTTATATTACTAGTCCTATGCAATTTCCGATTGCTTAATGTATTCTATAACTTTTCCTTTTTCAGTTATATCTGCACCCACCACAACTATAGGCTATAGCCGCCGCTACCTATATCTCTTGACATCTTATCTTCTAAGCTAGTTCCTAATTGGTCATATTACTTTTATAGAAAAAGAGAGTAAAATTGCTAACTTTTTGTTTGTAACTTGAATCATAAAAGGATGTGTGTTTGTTAGATGACTTTAAATAGTTTTATTTTTAAAACTAAAAAGAATGTTTTAAATAGTTTTTATATTGAACACGTGTATATAGTGCTAAAAAAATGCAACATTAATTACCTTATTTTTTAATTTCTAAGAATTGGTCTAGTAGTGGAGGCTTAGATCTTAAAAGTGTGTCTCTCTTAAAGTTTTGAGTTCAAATTCAACTAAGTGCTAACAATTCTTGTGATAGGCCAATTCATACAAAGCTCTGCTCTAAAGGACCAATCCTAGTGAATGATAGGATTTGTCCTCTTAAATTAGTCGCAAGATCGAATACAAAAATTTCAAAAAATAAAAAAAATCAATAAGTATACACATTTAATAATAAAAAATAAATAAATAATAGAATAACTTTAAATGCAGAATATTAAAATAAAATTTTAAAAAATATAGTATATAATTTTTTTTTAAATTTTAACCTCTTACATACTATTTTATTTTTTAA
This sequence comes from Vicia villosa, assembly GCF_029867415.1. Taxonomy (NCBI): domain Eukaryota; kingdom Viridiplantae; phylum Streptophyta; class Magnoliopsida; order Fabales; family Fabaceae; genus Vicia; species Vicia villosa. The sequence goes on from NC_081181.1 coordinate 149,315,048, forward strand.
TTATATTTAGATTGATGGAACATAACAGAGCAGAGAAGAATGATGTATGTATTGTCAAAAAAAATACCGGTGTCTGCGTGTTCTTCCTACAAAAGTATGGAGACTTAGAATCGCTTGTAGGTATATTGCACGTTTGAATGTGAGTTAGCTCATGACGGTGAGTAGTCTTGTACGGTGGTTTTAAGCTGTTTAAGGGACCGGTTCACGTGAGCGAAGAGGTCCTGCTAGTAGCCAGTGCTGTTAGGTTACTGACAGGCGGTTAGAATGATGTTGTCAGGGTTACTCGAAGCACAGTTCTCTCTGAATAATGTTTGATAGTAGTAAGTGTGTATGACTTGAGAGATCTTTATCCCCTTGAAGATAGTCTATTTATAGGAATTCTTGAGGTCTGGGGTTTATGGCTCCCCTGGACGTGATCTTAACTGTTCCCCATATTAAGGAGGTTATTGACCGACTATATTTCCAAAGTAAACAAGGACTTTCTCTTATTAACTTTTATGTTGGACAAATCACATGGGTGACTCCAATGGTTCTCGTCTGGACGACCCATTTAGTTAGGCAATGAGCACCATAATCTAGGACTTTGCCAAATAGGTCACTTCGCAATTCATCAAGCACGAGGGTTTTTTCCGTTAAAAAGGGAAAAGTGTTTAAAACATCTTTCCTTTTCACACGCCCTCACCCAATTCCTTTTCATAGGGCAAAAAAGAGCAAAATAGACTTTTGCCTCAACGTTGCCGGGAGCTAAAGCTCAACGATTAGAAGAGGAGTCTACTTTTGTTGTTGGTCAGGAGACAGAGCCCACTAGGGGCGCAAATCTTGCGCCCTGGTGGAGTGATGTCAATCTTGACCTTCTTCGCTTCAAAAGCTTGCCATCCTCGTTTCAAAAGAGTTCCCTACAGAGTACCAGACCCTTTGTTCACAATCTCCCTCAATTATCATGAACATGAAAGATACCCTTCTGCTAAGGGCGCTGGTGTTCAGGATGTTGAGTAGGGGCAGTATGACAAGGACGTAAGCAACCTAGAGTCGAGGCTTAAAGAGCAAACGAAGGGCTATAATGAGAGTCAGCGGCTATTGTAGTCCCTCTAACAGAATGAGGAGAAGGATTCCCAAGCTAAATGCCAAGAAAAAAAATTATCTATAGAGTTCTTTGGATGCAGTTCTTGTTCGACATTTTTTTTGGAGAAGGAGGTCTTGAAATTAACCGATGAACTGGTGTCAGCTGCCGGTGTATCTTTTGAATAGGCCAAGGAGCAAGTCCAATTATAGTACACTGCTTTAAATCTGAGCCCTTTAGATCCTTTCAAGGTCCTGAAAGGTGGGGTGATGGTGGATGAGGAGGACAACCCCTCTTGAACCTGAACCTTTCCTTTCTCATGTGGAAGGCGTGTTCCGATAGGATGGCTCCTAGGAGTGTGCAGCCGAAGTCTGTTGTTGAGGAGGAAATCCCCGAAGAATGACGTTCACCCTTAGTGGCTTTTGTCTTTTGTTGTATTCCTTTTTTACCCCCTTGGGGGGTTTTTGTAAATGTTTTGGAATAGCGACGCCCCTCAAGGGGCGTCTTTATATTAACTTTTTTTTAGTGTTTAACCGTTCTACCTTTTTTCATTTTAGACGCATTGTGGTCATGGTTGCCTCTTTGGGAAAAAATGATCCATCCTTGGGGGATCCAATAATATGATTGCCTCTATGGGTGGCAAGGATTCTCCCTTGGGGTATCCAGCAAATATAATTGCCTCTATGGGCGACAAGGATACGCCCGTGGAGGATCCAGCAAATATAATTGTCACTATGGGCGATAAGGATAGACCTGGATCCAACAAATATAATTGCCTCTATAAGTGGAAAGGATACACTCATGGAAGATCCAACAAATATAATTGACATTCTGGGCGGCAAGGATACACCCGTGGAAGATCCAGTAAACATAATTGCCACTATGGGCGATAAGGATATAACTATGGGGTATCCAACAAATGTAATTTCCTCTATGGGCGGTAAGGATTCACCCTTAGGGGATCTAGTAAATATAATTGCCTCTATAGGCAACCAGGATCCACCCTTGGGGGATCCAGTGAACGTAGTTGTTTTTCTCTCGTGAACTTAGGTTTCTTGCATAAATAAGTCAAGGATGAGACGCCTCGTTAAAAACCCTTCCCCTCAGGAGGTTCAGAGGGAAAATATTGCATCCCAATTAACAACTTGTTCTTACAATCGACAATGTTTTAACACTCGCCCACGAAAAGAATGTTAGCTAAGTAAATAACAGAAGATAAAGCAACCACATGCATAAATAACAACAACAAGACGATTGTATGAGTGCTCATGAGAAAAAGGAATTTCTTCTCGCTTTCAAGTTTCATCGTGCTGTGGGGATGGATGATAAACTTCCTTGTTCTTGCTTGATTCTTCGGGTGGTGTTATTCTGAGGTTGGCCTTTTTTGCCATCACGCCTAGGAGACACCAATTTCTTTAATTTGAGGCTCTTTGCATAACAATTTATGTTGATATACTGGTCTCCGTGAATGACCCCTACTTGCTTGTTAGGGAGCGGGTATTTCATGCATAGGTACGAGGTAGACAAAGCGGCTCCCAGCTGGTTAAAGGCTGGTCATCCAATAATCATATTATATGAAGATGGGGTGTCAATGACTAAATACTTAACCTTTATTCCTTGTTTTGGTCTTGCTCTCCGAATGTGATCCTCATGGTGAGGTAGCCTTTCACCTATACATGTTCTCTTTAGAATCCAACCAATGATCCCTTGAAGAGCATCAAGTCCTCGGGATCAAGACACAATCTCTCGAAGGCATCCCAGTACAATATATCATTGGAGTTTCCCTTATCGACTAAGACTCTTTTGATCTCCCATTCTTCACATTTGACGACGATGACCATGGGATCATCAATGTAAGGATGGACTCCAGACACATCTTCCTTTTAAAAGACAAACGCGACTTCTGAAGCATTCATACTTGCAATCTCGGGAAGATCGCCCACACTTAAGACTTGGGGGGCGTCTCTCATACGGGCGGAGATGGTCTCGTCGGCCTCGACAAACCCTCCAGCTTTGGTGTTAATGGTACAAGACGTACCACTTGCTCGTCGTCACACCTTGGAGCTTCTTTGGCTTTTCCTGGCCCAGAGCTTCTAGTATCTTCTCGTTCACACAGGTTGCGTCGCTCCGCCTGGTTGGAAGGGCTTCCCTTCACGTAATTCTTGAGGTGGCTCTCATGTATCAGCTTTTCTATTTTCTTATTTAACTGGTAAATCTTATCAGTGTGATGTCCTTTAACCGTATAGAATTTACACCATCTTTCTAGTTCAAATTCCATTACCTCGGCCCAGGGGGCAGGTGGTGTCAGGATGATTTGTGGGTGGAACACCTCACGCTAGATCTGTTTTTGGTGGGTATTTGATGGCGTGAAACTCTATGTCGCTTTTCTAACCCTTTTGAACAGGGAGTTGTCCTTCACGGGTGAGGTGTATATACTCTTCCTTGAGGTATGAGAGCCCTCGACGTCGGTGATACACTCCTTGGCGTAATGAGCCTTCTTTTTAGTGATGTTTTCCTCGTCTTTGATGTAACATTCTACCCTGACAACTACTTAGACAAGCATGAGCGCTAAATTTTGGGTGAGGGATTCATTGAATTGTCCCACCTAAAGTCCATTTTGGAATGCTCCCACAAACATTTATTGATTTGAAGGGAATACCTTGATGGCGGCTTTATTTAAACGAGCTCGATGGTCCCTCAACGATTCCAACAGACCTTGGAGGATGTTGAACTGGTTGGTGGTAGACACCTACCTGTGGCGACTGGAGGAAACCTGGTGTACCAGCTTTCTTTCCAATTCCTGATAGCTGTTAATAAAGGCACGGGGGGAGGCCCATGTGCCATTAGAAGGCGACATCCCTGAGGGTATTTTGCAATAACTTACACTTCAGGGAGTCTGGTGCACCTATGATGGCCATCTGTGTGCTGATGGAGGCGACATGCTCGTAGGGGTCACTGCGTTCATCAAACTTGACCAAAGATATGGGGGTTTGAAACTCTCGGGAACAGAGCCCCATATTTTGTCTGAGAGGGGTAGGGGAACCAACACTTACATCTCTTCTGTGGGATTGACATCCTTTTGACGATGTCTAATATTATGGTCATCGTCTTTCTTAAAAAAAAAATTGTGACGTTGTAATTTGTCCATGGCGGTTCACACATTCTCCATGACTTCGGCATCTCCTGTATTTGATTGTGAAATAAAAAAATTGAATGTATAACATAAAAATTACTTTCTATCAATATCATGTTATCGGTAAAGTTGGAAAATACTTCATTAGCATTTGTTTTTTTTACTATTGTTGAACGAATTTTTTATACCGTTCTAAATCCACAAAGAGATAAGGTAAAGAGATGATGAAAATACATAGTTTGTTTGGTTTAAGATGGCTGAACAAATTGGCGGTAAGGCACATGAAAGATTGACTAATGGAAAAAAAAACTAATTTTCTTTCTATTTTTGATTTTTTGGTGAGAGATTGAAACAAAAGGGTGAGAAAGGAGAGAAAAGTCTAAAATAAAAATAGAGAAAAACAATTATGTGTTGTTAGTGCATGATAACCTCTAATATGAATACATATAGATAAGTGTCATGTCATAGATGCACTAATTAATACTCATCCGTTCCTTTTTAAGAGTCGTTTTAGAAGAATTTTTTTTCCTATTTAAGTATCATTTTATAATTTAATATTATAATTTGTCATTTATACCCTTATTTTTTCAATAACTTCACCTCAAATTTTTCAATTAGTTATTGGAAAAAGAGAGTGTATGATTGAATTTATTTGGAAAGAGAAAAATAGATAAGGGTATAATAGAAAAAATAACTCTAATAATCCATTATTTTGGTGGAAGAGCTTTTTGCTAAAACGACACCTAAAAAAGAACCGAGGGAGTAAATATTAACATTACAAAATTTCTAATTAAATCATATTATTTAATTATAGACATATACTAAATTTCTAATTAAATCATATTATTTAATTATAGACATATACTAATGGGAAGATAATTCATTATGGATGATTGAATAAATTGTCAAATTCTTATGAAAACATAGAAAAAATGTGCAACTAGCTTAATAGAGAAGGATATATTAAAAGCTATGAGATTGATGACATATCTTTATCAGTTGTAACTAACAAATTACTCCTTAAATAAATGATCTCAAAACCCTTTCATTTCATAGTTGGTGACAAGTAACTTGTATTTTATAGTTGGTGCAGACACATACATGAATACACAAATTTCTATTGCATGCAATCAAAATCTGAAATTTACACCTCTTTCAAAAAAAACTAATATGTATAATTTACACATGTTATTTAAATATAAAAATAATATATCAATAAATAATAAGATAGCTTTTCAGAATGATATATTTTTTAATATGTATAATTTGGTTGAACCTACTGGGTGGAATTGGAAGCATATTTTCTGGTTGCGTACATGTAAAACATTGTGTTAATTAATAATTAAAAACATTAAATTATTGTAACTGAATTTGTATGGCTTACTTTTTGGTACAACTAACGATTGTTGAATTTGTAGTCATCAAGTTTGTTTCCCACTTAGTTCCCATAACTTTGATTGATACTAACCTATTTTGCATACAAATATTAATTGTTTTTATCACATTAATTTTTTTAATCTGTAGTAAATAGGGGTGAGAATAACATGGACCTACGATCTAGTCTACACAGATCTAAATTAGGCCAGATTTTTTTTCAAATAAAAAAGGTCTAGGTTTTTTTAAAGCGAAATGCTAATCAGTACCCTTAGAGTATTTTTTAAGTGATTAATGTAGTAAATATTTTTTTTAAAATACATTGAAAATGCATTGGAAATTGAAATCATAATTTTTATAAAAATATTTTCTTTAATTAGTATACTTAAAGATTTTCCTGAGGGCACTCGTTAGTAAGACCATTTTTTAAAAGCTTATTTAACTATTAAAAGGTTAGGCCATAGGCCATACAAAAAAGTCTCTTAAGCCTAATTGACTGACTTATTTAAATATATATAAATAATTTAATAATAATTATAATATTGTATTCATACTTTGAATTAAAGGTTTTTTCTTTACACACCTCTCTATGCGGTCACCCCCAGCGAAAACCCCACTTTACCCCTGCTTCGGAAATGCATTTTCGAAATTTTTTTTTTCTAAATTTTTCCAGACTTCGGAAGTGCATTTCCGAAAAAATCTCAAAAATTGGGATTTTGATTAATTCGGAGATGCATCTCCGAAAAAATAAAAAAAAAATCTAAAAATCTCAAAAATTAATTTTAGGATATTAATTAATTCATATATCATAAATTTGATATAATTTATGAGTAATGGATAATAATAATTATATATTTTGATATGATTTATGAGTTATGAATAATAATTATTATATATTTCTATTCTGATTCATATTTTAAAATTTAAAATAATTTTAATTAAAAAAACTAAAATAATTCCACTTACAAAATGAGTTATAATTTTTTATTTATATATTTATATATTTATAACAATTATTATGTATTTACAAAAAAATTAAAAAAATGAGTGTTTTAATTTATATATTTATATAATAATTATAATAATTATTATATATTTATAAAAATTATTATATATTTATATATTTACATAATAATTATTATATATTAATTATAAATATATTTATATATTTATATAATAATTATAAAAATTAAAAAATGAGTATTTTAATTTATAATAATTATTATATATATTTATATATTATATATTTATATATTTCACTTACAAAATTAATAATAATTATTATATATTTATATATTTCTATTCTGATTCATAATTAAAAATGAGTTATAATTTTTTATTTAGTTTAAAAAAATTAAAAAAAGATTTTGTCTTAATTTTATTTAATGAATAAATTTTATATTTAATTCTATATAATTCAAAATTTACTTATGGAATTAAAATGTTTTTTGATTTATATAAGTTAAAAATAATTTTTAACTTTAAAATTGTTTAGGAAATTTTGATTCGCCTTCATTTTATTGATTCACCTTGATTTTATACCTATTAATTGTATTGATTCACCTTGATTTTAATTTTTTAATAATTATTGAATTCTTTCGGAAGTGTATATCCGAGACATTCCAAGACCAATTTGGTCTTGGAATATTTCGGATATGCATCTCCGAAGACACCCCCTCCCAAAAAAAAAAAGGTGTTTTCGGAAATGCACTTCCGAAAACCAAAAAAGGGGTGTTTTCGAAAATGCATCTCCGAAAACACATTTTTTTCGTGTTTTCGGAAGTGCATTTCCGAAATAAGACAAATTTTGAAAAAAAAAAGCGTTTCGGAAATGCATTTCCGAAGTGAGGGTATTTTGGGTTTTTCACCAGAGGTGGCCAAGAAAAGAGGGAGGTAGGGAAAGAAATTTTCGAATTAAAATACAAAAAATTAAGCTTAGTCATTTTGATGAATGAATGAAAATTAACTGCAAAAACTTTATGAATAATGTCATAAGTTGTTTTCTTAGGCCAAACAGGCTTTCGAAAAGGTCAGACTTAAACCTAAAAACAAGTCTTTGATAGACCACAAGCCAGACTTAAACTTTCAAATTTTTGACAAATCAGACTCAGACTTGACAAAGTCTAACTCAGCCTATTTCCACTCTCAGTAATATAATATTATAATTTTTTTTATTTAGTCCATGATATAGATAATCTGAATGTTTACTCAAACCTAATTATTTTTTAATTTTAAATTTAAACGTCTAATTAATTATGATATATCTAATGCGAGTATTAGATCATCAATAATTGATAAATAGTTGAGATAGCACATATATCTAATGTGTTACTGATGAAAAGCAACCATCTACAAAATAATATAGGTTTTGGGGTTTATATTTTCACATGATTAATCGTCTAATGATATAACAAATAAATAGCTAAACAAATGAAAATCTCTCAAACAATATCTCATTATTTGACTTAATAAACCCAATCCTCTTCAGTCCATAAACATTTTTCAGCCGACAACTTACTACTCCCTCTGGTCCCATTTATAAAAAAAGATTATCTTTTTAAATACATTGAATAAATAATGTATCTAGACAATATATTGTCTAGATATATTATTTATTTAATGTATCTAAAAAGAGAATTTTTTCTTATAAATGGGATCGGAGGTAGTAATAATTTGTGTTTTATAATAACTGGCTATAATTTAAGTTAATAGTAATTCATAAAATATTTAAATGATTAATCTAACATTCTCTCATATGAAGGACAATAAACAATAATTAAATATATGAATTTTAACACTAGAATATCAATTATGTTTTAACATGTTAATAAATTATAAAAGCGGTATAAGTTTCAACATTGGAGAATTTTAATTTTAATTTTCTCGTGTTAATGCATTATTTACTAAGGGTGATCCTTTAAATCTTGGTATCACACAAGTGACTTTACATCAAAAGTAGGATTAGTGTGGCTGGCCACACTTTAGTCTATATGGAACTTAATAGCATCATTTTTAATGCACCCTTTGATGATTTAATTTGGAACATCATAGTGTTGTCTTGCCATTGGCATGCTATAATGCTATAGGTAACAAAGTCAATAGATGCACGATTTTGTATGATTGGGTACATTTCTCTTTAAATTTCTTGAAAATTTGATTTTACATTGTAATGGGTTAGAATATCCCGTATACTCTTGTCAATTCATTTTCTTATAAAAAAAAGTGCATGTTGATAAAATATTGTCGGGGTAATCTTTTCTACCACAATATCGAGAAGTATCTTTTATAAACACTTTAATGCATGTATGTTCAATCTATTGCACCAACGTAGGTCTAACACAATATTAAATATTATATTAATATAATTTATGCAAATCCTTTTCATATTTATGAATAGGGTACTTTATTAATAAAAAATTTACTTTAAAATACTGATAGAATATACTACCGCCATAAATTTTAGGAGGGTCGTTAAGCCATTGGGTTGTATAAAAAAGTTTTTTCTTTCTAATTCAAGAATAGCTCTCAAAATTTGATAGAAGTGACGGGTAATTGTCTTGTCAAAACGTGAAATCAAAAGTTAACTTCATGATTGTTAGCATTATGTGTTAATATGTAAATTGAGTTTGCAACTTGGTCTTCCACAGTAAACCATCCGGTAAATCATATGTCCCTTCTCTTTCCAACATATCAAATAAGGTCAAAAAAGTTTGAGGATTCATTCTTATTATATTTCTATTAGTTTTACTTTACTAATTAAATATATTATTTCTTCTAAGGAAGTATGCCTCAAAATTGCAAGTGATTTAGAGAAAATTTTCTGCATTTTTAGGCGGCGGAGAGACGCAATAAGAACAAAGGTGTGAACAGAGTAGAGGCGACAACAACAGAGCGATAAGATCTAATTCACAAGGAGATGGGTGGGACCATCGTGCTGGACTCGATTGGAGTCAACAAAATGATTTCTCTGGGTGCCAGACCTTTATAAACGAGGTCCTCTCTCACTTTTGTGGTGTGAAGGGTGAAGTCCTTTTGAGGGAAACTTAGAGAGAAGAATGAAAGACTTTTGAGGATTTTTACAGGTATTGAGAAACACTTATAAATACCTTAAGTTTGTGAGATTTATATATTGAGGGGAAGAGCGTTTCAGAAACACTTAGATAGAAATTAGAAGATGTTTTTATGAACTTGGAAGACTATTTTCTTGTAACCCACATTGTAATATCTTGTAACAAATATTAAAGTATAATGGATTAGAGAGCTTATCTTTCCCTTAGAGTGGACCATTTTGATCGAACTGGGTAAATAAATTAAGTGTGTACTTGTTATTTTATTTTATTATTGTTATTGTGGTTTTCTTTCACTATTTTGTAGATTCGTTTTGGTCGAGGAAATTTATTTTAGTTGTGGATGTTCATGTCCCACACATCAACATTATTAATATGACTAGTTATATAGACAAATTTTTCGGAGATGAGTTTCAGTTGTGGAAAATGAAGATGCAAGAAAAATTAGCTCAATAAAGGTATATGGAAACATTTAAGGGTGATTCATTGATGTTTGTACGCCTAGCATAAGTAGAGATAACCAAGATGATGATAAGACCACGAGTTCCACTAACTTGTACCTCGAAGATAAAGTCCTAAGGGAAGTTGCCTGGAAGAAGTGGCTGAAACTTGAATAATTTTATATGAACAAGTTCTTGACTTACATATTATGTCTAAAAAATAATTTACTCATTTAGAATGGTAGAAAACAAATCTATTGTAGAGCAATTGACAAAATTCAACAAGAGCATTATTGACTTGCAAAATATTAAGGTTAAGCTTTAATGATCAAGACAAGGCTATACTCGTGTTGATATTATTAACCATATATTTTAAGAATTTTAAGGATGTTCATCTTTATGGCAAGTAATCCACTATTATCTTGGAGGAGGTTAAATCGAATATAGGGATCAAAGAGCTATCAAAGAAGAGAGAATTGAATTTGACGATTATGGTAAATGCTTGAGTGTTTCAAGAGGAAGGAGTAAGAGTAGAAGGAATTCTAAATCCAAGGGTTTTGATAAGTCACGATTAAAAGGCTTCAATTGTCATAAAACTGGTCACTCCAAGAAGGATTGTCTTAAGATAGGGACAATGATGATTATGTTCAATTTTTTTTTGCCTCATATGAGGATGATTGTGAGAGTCTTAGTGCACTAGTGGTGAAATTTTTTGGGATAGATGAGAGTCAATGGACTCAAGATGTTCTTATAACATGTGCCCAAGGAAAAAATACTTTGAGACTTTGGAGTTCAAACAAGGTGGAGTCGTCTGACTTGGTAACGATGAGGCTTATAAAGTTTATAATATTGATATTGTTAGACTTATATTTTGTTATGACCTTGAGTTCCTTATATGCAATATATGGTATATTATTGAGCATAAGAGAAAATTGATTTCCATAAGCATATTTGATGATATAGACGTTTGCTTTAGAGTTAAACATGGGGTGTTAAATTTTTTGCATAGTGCATTGATTGTGGATAAAGGATCTAAAATGCGTGGGTTATATATTTTAGATGGTTCTAGTGTTATTGGCCTGCATAATTATTTATTAAAGACATTCACAATAAAACCATGTTATGGAATTTGAGATCTGGGCATATTAGCAGGAGAAGTATTCACAATGGGTTGGAGTTTGTTTAAGAGAACTTTAATGATTTTTGCAATAAATGAGGTATAAAAAGACACAAAAACTTTATTAAAACACCTAAAAAATTGCCTAATTGAATGCAAAAAAGGACCATCCTATAGAGTTTAAGGTGCATGTTGTTGGTACTATGTTTCTAAGTATGGAGTAAGATTGTTGTAAGAACATCTTACCTTATCGACATATATCCATATATATTAGTATACTTTAAGACACTTATGGAGTTTTAGAATGGGAAACCAATATTCTACTCTAATTTGATGGTTTTTAGAGTTTTGGCTTTTTCACATATCAAGCACGACAAGCTTGACGTTAGGGTTTGAAGTGTATTTCATTAGTTATTTAAAACATGTAACGAATTATAAGCTATGGAATGTGGAACCTAGAGGATCAAAAATCACCATAAGTATGAATGTTACTTTCGATGAGACATTAATAAGGATGAAGTGCAAATACCTAGGGATAAAGAATTAGAAACTATGATGGAGAAGAGTTAGCTTTTGGTGGAGGTTCCTACTAGGGAGATTGAAAATAAAGAGGAAGTTAAAGCTCCTACATCTAATGCAAGTAAGGGAAATCTACTGCCGCTCCTAATTATGATTTGGCTCATGAATTGGCGACAAGGGAAATTGTACCACCTTAGAGATAATGTTATGTTGAACTTATTTTCTATACTTTGGATGTCGTTGAAGGGTCACAAGACTTACAACCAAAGACCTTTAGGGACACATTTAAAAGGAAATATATTAAAAAAGTTCTAAGATACTAAGTGATCAGATGCACTCATTAGTGAAGAACCATCCTAGAAGCTAGTGAGACAACCTAAAAGACAAAATGTGGTTGGGCTCAAGTGTCTAGATAAAATTTAAAGCATTGAATGGACTTGATCATGTTTGTGGACTATTAATTTAAGCTTTGGAGAGAATATCAAGGTAGTGGGTGGTTAAAATAGCGTCACAGTTGGTTTTGAGTCAAGAATGAAAATTGTGAAATTATGCCTCAAAATCTCAAGTGTCTTAGACAAAAAATTCAGTTTTCAACACTGTCAAGCGACAACTATTGAGAATCAGGGCGATGGAATCTGATTCACGAGGAGGGTAAGCCCTACATCTTAAGCATAATTTAGGTATTAAAATAAGATTTCTCAGGGTTTCAAGCTTTTATAAATGTGGTTCTCTATCACTTTTGTCGTGAGTGGTGAAAGCTTAGTGAAATGAATTTAAAGAGACAAAAGAAGAAATGTTTAGGATTATTTATTTTTATATATTGGAAGATCTTTAGGGATATCTAAGGAAATTGACAAAAACTTCTAAATACTTTGGATTTGTGTGATTCATATATTGAAAGAATAAGAGATTGAAAAATATTTGGGTAGAAAATAGGAGATGTTCTTATGAATTTGGAGGGTTATTTTCTTACAACTCGTCTTTCAATATCTTGTAACAACTCTTGAAGTATAGAGGGTTAGGGATTTTCTCTATTTTTCAGAGTAGAACGATTTGATCGAACGACATGAATTTTTTTGTGTATACTCTTCTTTTATTTGATTCTTGTTCTTATGGTTTGCTTTCACTATTTGAAAAATTTGTTTTTTTCATGTCATTTATTTTTATTGTTGTTGTTGTTTGTGTGTCTCACAAATCAAAAAAAAATTATGTGACTTATTATATCAATTTTCACATCTTCACACAACCTTTCTCTCTAAGAGTTCATACTATAACTCAATTTTTTCGTATGTGACATATGAGTTAGACTATTGTTATTCGACACAAAGCAGATCATCCATTAATATATAGATATTAAAGAGACTAGGACACACCACCTTGACAAAAAAGTAACAAGACATTTGTTTCTAATAACACCGCATATTATTTACTAACACATTATTGTTGTTCTTTTTGTCATATTTATGATTTTTGAGACATTTTGAAAATAAATATTCAAATAAAAGTTCAATTAATTATGAGCAGGAAGACCATATCAAGGGCTTGGGACGAACCTGGGTGGAGGTGACACGCACCGTGTTCCCTAACCCGGACAGGCCGTATTGCACCCCTATTTTTATACGGTGTGCTTATGTAATCACGAGAGTTTGACGAAGAGACTTGGATACTTATTGGTGAGGGTATGTAGGATACAAAATTCTCGATGCTAGGAGATAAATAATGTGATGGCTTAGGTGACGTGGATACCCTCGCGACAGTAAATAAATAATCATAAGTGTGTTGTCTCAAATATGCTTATGAGTAAGTAACTCTAGGGTGAAAAGTAACCTTAAGGCGAGGTTGAACGGGAGTGGTATGCTTCGTTTTCGATAGACTCGACGTACTCCTGTAGTTGTGTAATATCCTAAGTGAATTTCTGGTTCCTACCTCTTGGAGAATTAGTAGTTTGAAACGTAAGAGAATAAGCCCCAAGGTACGACGGGAGAAACTTCTTAGTTATTTATACGAGGGTATCAAATCCTAAAAATGAAACACACAAAAGTTTCCTAAGTTATATCTCTGGGGGTATCCAATCCCAAAAGTGGGTCTCCACTTGAGATTCCCGGTCACTTTCTTGAGAGTAGTAAGGCCCAAAAGTATAACAGACAGACGAGAAACGTCCTTTAGTTATTTATCTAAGGGCATTTAGTCCCATAAAGAGACACCACCCTTGAACACCTGATTGATTGTTTGTAGTTTCGATTCAATTTGGCCAAAATTCGTAGCTTCTTGATTCTCCTACTAAGGTTAAGTAGGAAGCCGAATCCCACTTGTACTTGAAGCTGATATGCTTCATTCTCCAGTTTTGTATAAAATAATGTTAGTGCGTACGCCGAGATAATTTTTTTTACAATTTTTAATTTGAATATAATTTAAATGTAATTTTGGTTTATATGAATTTAAATAATAATAGAAAAATAGTATATTCATAATTAAGTAAATTTTTATTTGAAAATTCACTCAAAATATCTTAAGAATAATCAATATAATAAATAAAAAGAACAACTTAATATATTAATAATATATAATATGAAGGTTAAACTATCAAAAGTCACGTGACTTAGTTGGCAACAAATTGTGTCCTAGACTCTTTAAAGTTCTTGGTTTGAATCCTCCTAAGGGCAATTTTTTTGTTGTAAAATTAATCTCTATTTACACCTAGCCTTAAAAATTCATTAAAAGAAATTTGGAACATAAAAAATAAAATTAGAGCTAGTTTTCTTAAAATGAGTTTTAACAAATGTTTTGGCACAAACACATGTGCAAAATAGTTGATGATGAAGGAGTATAAAATATGATAATGATATTGGGCAATCAAATCAAGCACCTAACCAACAACCCTTTAGCTCAAAAATCCACCACATTAAGATAGAAATGAGACTATGACACAAACACCTTTACTTCCTTTTCCCTTTTCCTCCTTCCTTCCATCTATCCATCCATCATGATTCCCCTTCTACACTTTCTCTCTTACAAAACACTCAAACACTATTTTCACAAGAAAACAAAACTCTCTTTTGTTGTTTTATAAACATTAATAAATGCTCTCGATTCTCCCTCTTTCTATGCGCTTGTAAAATCTTTGTTTCCATCAGAAAAAGTGGTGCAGAAAGCTGTGTCTCAGATCCCTATAATACACACTGATAATAACGATACAACTATTCATACTTACTCATTCTAGAGTGGTCCATAACCTCAACCCTCTTTCCTCTTTAATATATATATTCTTACCTTGTGTGGATTATGCAAGAACCAAGCTTAGGCATGATGCAAGGTGGTGGTGGTTACGGTGGAGACGGTGGTGACAACAACCGACAACTCAAGGCGGAGATAGCAACACATCCTTTATATGAACAGCTTCTGTCTGCACATGTGGCTTGTCTTCGGGTTGCAACTCCTATAGATCAGTTACCATTGATTGATGCACAGTTATCTCAATCTCATCATCTTCTACGGTCTTATATCTCTCAACAAACTCATTCTCTTTCACCGCATGATCGTCAACAACTTGACAACTTCCTCGTATGTGTTTGTTTGTTTCTCTACCTTTTTTGTTATGGATTTGTTTGTGTATTTTAATGAATATGTTATTATGTGTTTTTTATATGCAGGCGCAATATTTGATAGTTTTGTGTACTTTCAAAGAACAGCTTCAACAACATGTTAGAGTTCATGCTGTTGAGGCTGTTATGGCTTGCCGTGATATTGAAAATACCTTACAAGCTCTCACTGGTATCTACCCTACAACTTTTTTTCTTGTTTCATGTTTAATTTCATTAGTTGAAACAAGCTATCATACTTTAAATTTCATATTCATATTACTCAAAAGCATTAAGAAACCGATATCTCTGAACAAAGACTTGTCTGAAACATGTCACTGACCAACACCGACACAAGACTGATGGTCTGACACATGTTGTTATGTTCGATTTATTTATCTATATGTTTTTAAATTACTATCAGTATTGATGTGTCAGTATCGTGTCTGATATGCATATCTGTATCGGTGCTTCGTAAATGAGTGTCATTTTTTATTTTGAATCTTTAAGTATCCATTGTTTTGGTTTGGTGGGTTAGACATTTGAGTGAAAGAAGCTATAAATATATATAATTATATTGTTAAAAAGCTAATATTGGTGGATTAAGGCTTATCAAGAAGAAAATGGGGGGTGTGGTAGGGTCTACTAATAAATTATTAAGTTACATGGCAACCAATTTGGAGGAGTTTAGTTTGGTAAGGAATGATAGTCCCTCCAACCATGAAATGAAACTGCCAACAACTCATACCACCCACAACCAAATTATATTTATAATTTTCTGATCTGTCAATACCAATCCATCAATTATACATGTCTTTATTTTTATTACGCAGATGAAATGACAATAATCATCTGAAACTCACACATACAATTAACATTTTAGGCTAAAACCGAAGTTTCGGATCTATTATTAGTAGACAAAAAAACATGATGAGAATGATTAAGACTGTTAAAACAGTGAAATAGTGGGAGACATTTGGTAATGTTGATTTGGTTGGCATGAGATTTCTTGTTAGGCTTTCTGTCAATATCCATCAGGTTATACACTTCTGATTTGTGGACACACACATACACACCCTTTTCCTGTTGGCTATGTTTGATTTCCTTTTTTTCTTCTTCTCTAAAAGTATGTTTCATTTGGTATTAAAATTGAAAAATGTAGTTTTTGCTAAAACTATGTGATTATGCCAAATTCATTGGATAATCTAAACATGCACATGCACATGCATTTAATAGTTCCATGGAGAGTTTGAATTAATTTTGAATACTATATTATAAAATTTAAGGTTTTCTTTTGTTATTTCATTTTCATTCATTGATTAAGATGTACTAGTATTCATAAATAGTATTTAAGTGGGATGAAGAAGACATTTAACTGTCCCTTTTGGACATGTGTAAATTATAACCCAAACTTTATAGAGAAAATAATTATTTTAGTTGAGCCGGTCAATGAATTTGAATTATGTGATTGATTCATAAAAAAACATGTATATGATTGGTGTCCATCATTGATGTTGTTGCAACTAAATTGTATGCATTTCCTTTATGTATGATAAAGACATGTCTTATGTTTTGTCCTAATTTTGAGACCCTGTCATCATGTATCCACTAACATAAGGGGGGTCCTAAGTAACTACATTGCTCAAACCATGTCTCAAATTTTCAAAATGAAAAGATGTTAATGTCTGGTTGTTTTCTTCCAATTTTATTATCGTTTAATTAAATATTAACGACTTTAAAACATTAAAAAAATAATTTTAAAATTGATGTATCTGATATAAATTTAGACTAAACTTCAAATTTTTGATTTGTAATGTTCGTGTATGTGTCGTGTCATATACATATTTGAGGTGGAACGATAAATATATGTAATGATTTTAGGAGTGAGTTTGGGAGAAGGAAGCGGCGCAACAATGTCAGACGATGAAGATGAACAATTGCAGATGGATTATTGTTTAGATAATCAATCTAGTGGCGGCGGTGGAGGCGATCATGACATGATGGGACTTGGTCCATTACTTCCTACTGAATCTGAAAGGTCACTCATGGAAAGAGTTCGCCAAGAACTCAAAATTGAGCTCAAACAGGTTTCATTTCTTAATTACTCAAAACTTTTGTATCTGACACTTTTGAACCAAAGTGTATCGCATGTCTGACACATGTCAATATTCGTGTCTGTGTTAATGTTTTACAGCTGCAAACGCTTAATTAATAATTGACTGATTTTGCACTTATTTACAGGGTTTTAAGTCTCGAATTGAAGATGTAAGAGAGGAAATATTAAGGAAAAGAAGAGCTGGAAAACTACCAGGTGACACAACTTCTGTTTTGAAGAGTTGGTGGCAGCAACATGCAAAGTGGCCTTATCCAACTGTATGTTAATTCCCTTTCTATTTATATATGCAATAATATATGAAACACAGACATAAACACGGACACAGACACAAACAGAGGTAGTAATAACCTGCTTGGTTAATGTTATGGTTTACGCAGGAAGATGACAAAGCAAAACTAGTGGAGGAAACAGGATTGCAACTGAAGCAAATAAACAATTGGTTCATAAACCAAAGGAAAAGAAATTGGCATAGCAATTCTCAATCTGTTACCTCTTTGAAATCCAAACGCAAGAGGTAGTAGTAATAATAGTGTTACTAATTACAACAAGTAAACACAATTATAATATGAACTAATTACTTTATGGTTATTGGTAATAGAGTACTATAGAAGACCCTCCATTGAGATGGATCAGGAGATAATAGTAGTTATTTTGGTTAATTGATTTACTAAAATGTACTTATGATGGATGTAGCTTAATTTCAAAAGAGTTGTGTGGTTGTAAATTTGTATGACTTTTTTTTTGTGTGCATGTGGTAAGGTTGTTTTGTCACTTTCTTTAAATTGTGTTTGTAAATTGTTTGTTACGTTCTGACCAGCTCAAGGATTATTACTATGATACACACACCACAAGTTTGAAACATAAATATTCACGTTTCTTTATACAATTTCTTTGTCATACAATGAGTTGTATTTTTCCATATATAATAATATAATAAAAAAAGAAAACAAGATTGAGATTCCTCAATGTCACGAATAGGGATGTCACTCACGAAAGCCTTTTATTCATCTTAGGATAATTGATACTTTAGTATTATTAATTGATGTGGGACTATTCTAGTTAGGAGTGGCAAACGAAAATGATCTTATTTTTACTTATCCGTAAAAAAAAAGAAAGTGTGATGGAGCGGACACCCTCGAGGGTGTGGACTCAAATCTTACTCTTGGCCTAAGAAAAAATATGGTGGGAATGTGGGTCTTATGATTCTAAAGGTTAAAAGTTATAAAAATAATTTGTAAATGTTTGCACTCAAAATTTTTTGCAAGTCCCGCGAAAAAATAAAATTTGATTGTTTTTGGTTTATCACCACCGATTTTAGTTCGGTTTGAGGGTTGGTTCTGGCATTAAGTGGTTCCAGTCTCCTCCTGATTGTAGTTGTGAGGAGCGAACCGTAGTCCTCACTACCAAGTTCAGCGCCAATCACCACTGAATCAACTTGCATTCCTGCACTCAATTCTAAAAGTATTTTAATCACGAGTGTTTTTATGATAATTAATTATTAACTTTGAATTGATTTTGATTAAAAATAAATTTAAAATAAGGATATCATGTTTAGTTGCTGGTTTAACTTCCACCAATATGTTATTCTCATTAGTGTGATGACTTTATTTAGACTGAGTGTTAATACAAAAGTACGTTCAAGTCTAGCATATCCGTCATTAAACGAAACAAGATTAACAACAAAACAAACAAAATCAATTTACAACATTTTCATTAAGTTTTACATGTCAAGGCTATTCCTCAACAGGCAAAAAAGTTTAACTTTAAAGGCGAAATCGTGATATCAATTAATTGATCATGTGTGCAACAGTGAATCAATTTGACATTAATATGTTTGGTT
This sequence comes from Vicia villosa, assembly GCF_029867415.1. Lineage (NCBI taxonomy): Eukaryota > Viridiplantae > Streptophyta > Magnoliopsida > Fabales > Fabaceae > Vicia > Vicia villosa. The sequence continues at coordinate 149,334,292 of NC_081181.1, forward strand.
CTTCCATATATCATTGGAGTCTAAGACAACTTGATGTTGAAACTATTGTCACACTAGATCACTGTATATTTTTTTGCTTAAATCTTGTTTGTGCTTAATCACTTGTAGTACTGATGCAAAGCTTGCCTTTGTTCCATAGACATTAAGGTTCTTCTCCGTCAAATTACTTAGCAAGGAATTTCGAATCAATTTTGATGAATAAGAATCAATTTTTCGATTGATATCGTCTCTTATTCTTCACTCTTTACTCGAGTGAATTAACCACGCACTGGTTGCAAGATGATTACGCTGCACAATTATTGAGACGAAAAGAAAAGATGAATTGAGGAAGAAAAGAGAAATTAGAGTTTGAGAGAAAAGGGGAAGAAGAAGAAGAATATTTCTGCAGAGTTTCTCTCTGCCTTCAAACTGAAGTTTATTAAATCTTTTCTTTATGTAACTGCATTTTTACAATGAGGAGACCTCCCTATTTATACGATGAGATTTCTTGTTCACTAAGCTGTCTCCAACTAACTAACTAAAACTAGCAAAACAATACTAAGTCGAAATTTTGTTGAGGCTAGCTCCTTCGACATTTTGACAGTCTCCAACATAGTTTCGGCATAAGGAATTACATATTCAACACACCACCTAATTCATCATGTCTAAACTATTTACATGCATCATTGCTCTTAATCTTCTGAACACTTTGACCTGCACACCCTTCGTCATGATGTCTGCAATCTGGTTCTTAGTTTTGTAGAGTTAAAAGTTCAGCTTCCAATTTGCTACTTGCTCTCGAAGATAATGGAACCTCATCTCGATATGTTTGCTTCTTCCATGTGCTATCAGATTCTTCTCCAGATTGATAGTTAGCATCATGTCGATCTTCATGGTAATTGCTTCATGATTTCTCTCTGTAATCTCTTCAACCAAATTCACCATCTACATTGCTTGACTGCATAAAGAGAAGCAACTATGTACTCTACTTCATACGAAGATAGTGCTACTACTAATTCTTTTCTTGAGTTCCAAGTAATTGGTACACCACCTAACATACATAGCCATATGTGGATTTTCTATCCTCATCATCACTAAACCAACTTGAGTCGGTGTAACCTACTAGCTTGCATTCTTTTCCTTCATCATCTACATGAAACAAAATGCCATAGTCGAGAGTTCCTTTGAGATACCTTAGCATCCTCTTTGTCGTAGCTAGATGTGATACCTTTGCCTTCTAATGAATCTACCCATCATACCTAAATTGTATGCTAGATCTAGCCTTGTATGAAAAAGGTATATTAATGACACAATAAGTCGTATGTACTGTGTTAGGTCGACATCATCTTCATCTGAGTCTTTCGTCAGTTGCAGTCTTGGTTCAACAGGTGTCGAAGTCACATTGCATTCTTTCATCTCAAATCTTGTAAGTATTTCACTTGCATAACTCCTTTGTTGCAGCATCTAACCTCTACTACTCTTGTAGAATTTGATACCAAAGAAGTATGAAATGTTTCCCATATCAGACATTTCGAATTCCTTGATAAGACCACATTTGAAGTCTTTGATCTCTTTCTTGCAGCTACATGTTATTAACAAGTCATCGACGTAGAGACACAGTACAATCAATTCACTCTTGCTTCTTCTTATATATACTCCATACTCAGGTGTGCACTTCACAAATTCCTCCTCCCTTAAGAAACTATTTATCTTCTTATTCGAAGCTCTTGGAGATTGTTTAAGTCCATACAGGGCTTTATGCAGCCTGTATATATTGCTTTCTTGACCTTGTTTCACAAACCCAACTAGTTACGCAACATAAACTTCTTTATCTAATGGGCCATTTAGAGATGCATATTTCACATCCATCTGACACATTTTCCAATTGTTCGTGTTTGCTAGACCAACAACTAACCTGATTATTTTGATTCTAGCAACAGGTGCAAAGACAGCGTCGAAGTCGATTCCTTCTTTTTGAAGAAATCCTTTCGCCACAAGTCTTGCCTTGTATTGAGTTACTTCTCTTTTTGGATTCAGCTTCACTTTGTATACCCTGTTCACATCGATTGTCTTCTTGTCTTGAGGCAATTCGACAAGTGACCAAGTGTAGTTGACTTCGATGGACTTCAGATCCTCATTCATCACTTTCATCCATTCTGAATCCTTAATGCCTCAGCTGCATTGTCTGGTTCGACATCATCATAGAAATCATAGAGTACCAATTCACCTTCATCGTTGACCACATCATCTGATGTAATTACACATTCCTACAAACTTGCAGGCATGTGTCTTGTTATTTGAGGTCTGCTTGTGCTTTCTTGACCTCTGACTTATTCTTGTCGAACTTCTCTTTCGACCTCACTTGTTGATTCTTCACATAAGATTCTCACTTAATCATTCTTTACATTTTCAATATAATCTCATTCCTTAAGCTCATCTATGATCATGTCCCTGCTGATCATTACTTGCTTGTTCACTGGGTCGATCAACTTGTATCCACCAGTTGAATGATATCATATTAGGATCATTTGACTTGACTTGTCATCAAGTTTTCTTCTTAGCTGATCAGGCACATGTCTATGTGCTATAGATTCAAATACTTTCGGATGACTTAAGCTAGGCTTGACACCAGACAAACATTCTTCTGGCATGATTCCTTATAGTTTCTTCATTGGGCATCTGTAGGGTTGAGTTAGGCTCAACCATATTTCCTAACATGGTATCAGAGCCTCGTTTAAGATTCGGTGGGTCATCCACCATTTATTTCTATGCTCCTGTTGTCTAGTCATGGGTGTGAGGGGTGTGTTAAGAGTGCCACATCAGACAATATATGGCCTAAACATGTGCTTATAAGTGGGACAATCCGCACTCTACAAGCCGGTTTGAGCTAGTTTTGTAGGGATGAGTTAGGCTCAACCACATTTCTTAACACATTATTCCAATGTGGAATAGAATATTGATGATGTATTGATGAAAATCACCGTTGAAGCTCCTCATAATGATAATAAGTCCTTTGTAGGTGGAGTGGGAGGTATACTTGCAAGATTATCACTCTAACACGCAAGTCATTAAACTTAGAGATGTGTAACTTGCAAGAGTCAATGAATTCTGCATGTTATGGCGTATAATTGTGCTTATATATGGATGTCGGTTGAAACTTTTCCCAATAAACGCGACGTAAATTACAAGAGATAGTTGGATTGAATATGACAGTGTGTGGCTTTGTGGTGAGAGTCTATCTATTCATCAATTATGAATGAAAATAAAAGTGTTTTGAATTAGGCCTATGGTATTTGACCGGTCTAGTGATCGATCTAGTTGGACCGTTTGTCAAGGAGATATGTTAAAAAATGTTAATACCGTACAAGAACACCATATATATATATATATATATATATATATATATATATATATATATATATATATATATATAGGAAAATGCTAAATGTTAAGAAAATACAAAACAAGAAAGACAAGAACAAATCTCAGCCATTCAATATCATAACCACCCCATGATCCCTATTAAAAAGGAAATTAAATTAAAAATAAATTTAAAATTATCCCCTAAAAGAATGACATGTGTCCATTCTTGCATTTCTTCTCCAATTTATTTCGTAACATATAGCACTACTTATATATATATATATATATATATATATATATATATATATATATAGGAGGGATATTCTTACTCCAGGAGTAAGTTATTAACACTTACTCCAAATCTGGATCATTGATTCTTCTCAATCTAATGGTTAAAAATATTAAGTAATTAAATGTGGAGAGAGAAAATCATTACTTATTACTTTTAACCATTAGATTGAGAAAAATCAATGATCCAGATTTGGAGTAAGTGTAAATAACTTACTCCTGGAGTAAGAATATCCCTCCTCATATATATATATATATATATATATATATATATATAGGAAGCGTATCCAGTGAGAACTGATACTATTATGAGAAATGAGAACTATTAATATCAGCCGTCAGATTTAATTAACGTTTAAGATTTATTGATTCCATATTAAGAACGCCTTATTGAATTTTATCCATTATGATCTATAGTTAAAAATTCCATAAATAAAGTATCTTTTCAAAAATATTTCTATTTCTCTAATTATTATAATATTCTCAAAATGAGATAATCATTATAAGAATTATTATGCTTAATATTCAAATGTTATCACAATAATTTTTATTTTCACTATTATTCTAACTACATTTTAATTTGATCTATAATTTATTTTGAATGAAATAAATTATTTTCTTTATAACTAAAAAAAACTTATTCTTCATAATTGATATTGATTTGTTAACTATTTCATTTTGAATAATACTATCAATATAAAATTTAATTTATACTTTAGAATTCATATAATTTTATTCTTCACATAATTATCAATATAACTTATTATTAATTTGGAACTTATATTTTCCTTTAATTAAAAAAATTTAAGAATTTAAATTTATTACTTATATTTTGATTCGGATGATTTAATTTTTTTTTTTGAATTCTATACGGGAGAAAATGAAATTTACTACTTATATTTTAAATTTATTTTTAATATGTTTATTTGATAAAAAATATTGAAGAAAACCAAACTATTACTTATATTTTAATTTAGTTGATTTTTTTATTGCAATTATTTTAAATTAAAACACATTATTGATTTATCAAATATATTTTAATTTGATTAAAAGTATTAAGAATCTAAATTATTAGATATATATATATATATATATATATATATATAGATTTGGTTGAATTATTAATTTGCAAGCTCGGTAATTTTTGTTTGAAATTTTAACGATCACCAATATTTAAAATAAATTATATTACTGTGTTAAAATTTTAATAATTAAAGCAAGAAAAAAATTCCGGAAAAATATCTTTTTTATGAAAAATTTAAATTCTGAGCATAATAGATAAAAAGAAAATACTGTACTATTTGTATGGAACTAATAAATATTATGAGTGATAAATATGATAAAAATATTGTTTATTCATTCATAAGATTAAAATATATTTATCACCAACATTTTAATCTTATTTGATCAAAAAAAGCACATAAATTTTTATCTTATTTATCACTCATAAGATTTATTAATTCCATACAAATAATAATAGTATTAGTAAAAAAAATTGTGACAACATTTAAATATTAAGCATAATAATTTTAAAAAAGATTCTTATTTTGATAATATTTTAATAATTAAAGAAATAAAAATATTCTTTTGAAAATATATTTTATTTATGGAATTTTTAAATATCAATCATAATTGTTAAAAATTCAGTAAGGTGTTCTTAATATGGAATCAATTAATCTTGAACGTTAATTAAATCTTACGGCTGATATCAATAATTCTCATTTCTCATAAAAGATATCAGTTCTCACCGGATACGCTCCATATATATATATATATATATATATATATATATATATATATATATATATATATATATATATATATATATATATATATATATATATATATATATATCCAACATAATTATGGACAAGAAATAAATAACCACTTAATCATGTGGAGGGAATCTTAATAGCAAACAATACGTCGATGACCGGAAAATTTTGTTAACAAACTTTTAATTTTGGAAAAACCTAGGAGAGGACAAAAACATTATCTTCTAGATTCAACTTTCCTCCTGGACAATTACAATATTCTATTTCCACATGCCATTTTCTATGTTTTGTTTAACATTTTGTTCATGAATTGACTTCTCTTTCGGCCGCCAACACCAAATCTCACGTTCTTCATCGACCATTTCCTCATCAAATGTTTCATTGCTTCTTCCATCCATCGCCAACATCTTTCAAACATCCTAGTGTTTACTGCATTTCTAAACAAAACTTGTTATGGCTCATTTAGTTTATGGTGAATCTCCATCTTTTGGAGACTCACACCATGGACAAGGTCAACAACATGTTTCATTTCCAACCAATTCAACTTCCTTAAGGATTCTTCTCTTACATGGAAACTTAGAAATTTGGATCAAAGAAGCCAAAAACCTTCCCAACATGGACACTTTTCATAAGGCAATGGGAGACATGTTTTCATTCTTACCAAAAAAACTTAGTGGTAAAATTGAAGGCAAAATGTCTGAAAATCTAACCAGTGATCCATATGTTACTGTCTCTATAGCCGGTGCTGTTATTGCAAGAACTTTTATCATTAGAAACAACGAAAACCCCGTTTGGATGCAGCATTTTAATGCTCCTGTTGCACATCTTGCATCAGAGGTTCACTTTGTTGTAAAAGACAATGATGTCGTCGGTTCACAGGTTATCGGTGCAGTGGGAATTCCGGTTGAGACCTTATGCACTGGTTCCAAACTTGAAGGCGTTTTCCCCATTCTTAACACTAATGGAAAGCCCTTTAAGACTAATACAGTTTTGAGCTTATCAATTCAGTATACTCCTGTTGATAAGGTAAACCTTTATAGAAACGGTGTCGGTGAGGATTATCAAGGTGTTCCTGATACGTATTTTCCGCTTAGAAAAGGTGGGAAAGTTACACTTTATCAAGATGCTCATGTTCCACAAGATTCTCTTCCTAGTTTGAAGGTTGTTGATGTGAGTTGTTATGAGAGTGGAAATTGTTGGCATGACATATTCGATGCAATAAGTCATGCACGTCGATTGGTCTATATCGTCGGTTGGTCTGTTTACTACAATGTTAGTCTCATTAGAGATACTAGAGATGGAAAAGATTATACTTTAGGTGAACTTCTCAAAGCGAAATCACAAGAAGGTGTGAGAGTGCTTCTACTTGTGTGGGATGATCTTACTTCTAATAGCGTGCTCGGATATAAAACAGTAATAATCTTTGAATAATCTTTCTATTTATGTCGGTTATATTGTAACCCTTTTCTTACTTATAAGTTATATCATCAAATGTAGGTTGGACTAATGAATACTTATGACGAGGAAACTCGCCGTTTTTTCAAGAATTCTTCGGTTAGAGTGCTTCTTTGTCCAAGATCTGGAGGAAAAGGACATAGCTGGATGAAACAACAGGTTAGTGAGAAAAACCCTTTTTGTATGTCTAACTGCATAATACTTGTTTAAGGAAAATGCTTACCATTTTTTGCTTTGTGATGAATTATTAGGAAGCTGGAGCAATCTATACACATCATCAGAAGACAGTGATTGTGGATGCTGATGCAGGTCATCATAAGAGAAAGATTGTAGCTTTCATTGGAGGTCTTGATTTATGTATGGGAAGATATGATACTCCTGAACATTCTCTCTTTAGGACTTTGCAGACAGCACACAAAGATGATTTTTATAATAATAACTTTGAGGTAAGTCATCCATTTTGTCTTGATTTTCATTATTTTCGTCTTTCGTCTACATTAAATGCGATATGTTGGAAAATGTGTTTATAAAAAGTGGACATTCCTGGCCTCATATGCCGGTTTTGTAAGATAGTGTCAGAACCTATCCAAGATCCATTACGCCACATGCTCCAGATGTTCTGTCTTGGACGTGAAAGGGTGTAATAAGAGTTTCACATTAGACGAAATGACCAGAAAAATGTTTATAGAAGTGTTTTAGAGGTTATGAATTGATTGAGCTAGTTTGGAATATACTAAACAGGGTTCTGCTAGTGGTTGTCCAAGACAACCATGGCATGATTTGCATTCCAAAATTGAAGGTCCTGCTGCATATGACATTCTCACCAATTTCGAGGAGCGTTGGCTAAGAGCGTTAAAAATGACTACACTTCAAAAGATAAAAACTTCACATGATGATTCATTACTGAAAGTCGATAGAATCTCCGACATTGTTGGCATTGATGAAGTTCCTTACCTAGATGAACATAACCAAGAAGAGACTTGGCATGTCCAGGTATGTATCATTGATTGATTGAATTCTCATTCCCTTCAAAATACTTCTTCAATATCAATTTACACCTTTCTGACTATTTACTCCATTTTTTAATCGAAGATCTTCCGTTCGATCGATTCCAATTCTGTGAAAAAATTTCCAAAAGAACCGAAAGAGGCTATACAAAGGGTGAAGTGACTTCAATTCTCTTCTCAACTTTACCTTTTTTTTGTTGCTGTTAAATGTGAAACAAAGATCTTACTATGTTAACTTCATGGAACAGAACTTGGTTTGTGGAAAGAATGTAATGATAGACATGAGCATACATTCTGCATATGTCAAAGCAATCAGAGCAGCACAGAAGTTCATTTATATCGAGAATCAATATTTTCTCGGCTCATCGTATAATTGGGATTCTTACAAAGACCTCGGTAAGTATTAAGTTCTAAAACCGAAGCCGAAAGAGGAACGATACTCCCTCCGTCCCAAAATAACTGGTCTATTTGATACTCACAGGTGCAAACAACTTAATTCCAATGGAAATCGCGCTAAAAATAGCGAACAAAATCAAACAGAAAGAGAGATTCTCTGTGTATATTGTGATTCCTATGTGGCCTGAAGGTGTACCTTCAAGTATAGCTACTCAGAGGATTCTCTTTTGGCAGTTCAAAACAATGCAAATGATGTATGCAACAATTTACAAGGCCTTAGAGGAAGCTGAACTTGAAAATCAGTACGAACCGCAGGACTACTTGAACTTCTTTTGCCTTGGCAATCGCGAGCTCCCCGATAACGAAAGCATTCCAAATCCCATAAAACCGACCGGACAAAATGCTCCGCAGGTATTTTGTTTTACTCACTTAAATATTTTTTTGGGTTAATAATAATTCACCCCTTGTAATGTTAGCGAATTTTGCTTTTCCCCCTCCCTACCTTTTGGCAACGGTTTTTTTAAAAAAACCGTTGCCAAAACCTGCCTTTGGCAACGGTGGGGGTAAACCGAAACACGCTTATTAACCCTATTTTTTTTGTTTGCTTGTTGATCAAGTTAGTTTACTATCATTATTGTTTTTCGCATTTTGGAACATAGGTACAAGCTCAAAAGAATAGAAGATTCATGATTTATGTTCATTCAAAAGGAATGATAGTGGATGATGAATATGTGTTAATGGGATCTGCCAACATAAACCAAAGATCCATGGAAGGCACTAGAGACACTGAGATTGCAATGGGAGCATATCAGCCTAATCATACTTGGGCAACAAGCAAATCTAAACCTCATGGCCAGGTATGTTTGGATAAAGAGTTTAATTAAGCGCTTATAGAATAAGTAATTATCATATAAGTGCTTATATGAAGTTATTTTTTGTGATGTGTTCAGGTGCATGGCTATAGGATGTCATTATGGAGTGAACATATAGGAGGTGTGGAGGAGTGTTTCAAGGAACCAGAGAGTGTTGAATGTGTGAGAAGGATAAGAGGTTTGAGTGAGTATAACTGGAGACAATATGTGGCTAATGAAGTAACTGAAATGAAAAGTCATTTACTGAAATATCCTCTTGAGGTTGATTCAAAGGGCAATGTGACACCTATTGTTGGGTGTGAAACATTCCCTGATGTTGGTGGGAACATAAAGGGAACCTTTATTGTAGTTCAAGAAAATCTCACTATATAAGGGGTGGAGTTATTGCTTACAAGTGTGGTTTTACCACCAATTACTTTAAGTTTTGTCAAATTAGTTACCTTTTAGTTTTTATGTATCAATGACACTCTATTGTTATATAGATGAATTTATTTTCATATAGATTTAGTGCTAGTTTGGTTTGAAACGAACGCACGGTTTGAAACGAACGCAAGTTTAGGTGTCTTTCTGCCATGATTTAAAGAAGCTCCAAAAGGTAGCTTCTGATTCAGACGTGCGTTTGTTAGTTTTCCACTACCGAAACAAACATAGCTAGGTTTAGATTGGTGGTGAACATAATTGATTTTGACTGAATTAAATTTGTAAAATTGTTTTTAACATAATTGAGATTATCATAATTAATTTATGTTTGAATATAATAATATAGAAGTAATTGTTATAAATTAATGTTGTTTGGATAGTTTTTATCAAAATTACAATATATAATTACTACTAAGTGAGATCGGCTACATAGATCAACTTTCACCATAATGTTCTATCAAGAATCATGTTTTTATCTAAATTATTAATATCGAAACAATTTTCACAAAGAGGATAAAGAAACAAAATTAAAGGGAGTTGTAATAGTCAAAATATAATAAATGTAGAATTGATATTCACTAAGCTAGAAATGGTAACTTCTACGATAATTGTTTTTGAAGGAAGAAAATTCATTTTGAAGAAAAAATTCAAACAAAAATAACAATTTTCAAGTTGAAGTGAACCAAAAATACTTTTGAAAATTGTAAAAGTCATGACTGTCATCATTTAAATCAATAATGTTCGATCAAACAATCAAACTACATTAAATGCATGAATGTGTCGAATATTGATAGCAGATAGAATTAGTATTATATTATATTATTGGGTGAAGAAAAGATGAGATGTAGCCAACAACCCTTGCAGAGAAGTTATGACTTATGAAGAACAAAACAGTCAATAACTTGTGGTGTCAGGTGTATGTTATGGGTAGGGAGAATTGATTTTGCCCAAATTAAAAAGCTTGAAAAAACAGCTTTGGGTAAAAACTGATTCCATCCGATGCCAAACATGCACTAACATTTGTCTATCCAAAAGAAATTATGGCCTAGTGTGTGTATCGGTGTTGGGAGCATTCCAGACTTAGATTGCATTTATTTAGCACGTATTATTTGATGTAGTTAGGAGTTGTTTGGGCCTTTGGGGTCAAGGTTTGGTAGTACAGAGATTTTGGCTTTGATTTGACATTTGATGGTTGTGGAATTTAAAAATTGATGAGTGAGTATGTTTTGTCCATTACTTTGGACCATATGAAGGTGACATCTATTGGAAATTTTTTTTTTTTTCAATAAGTTCTATTGGAAATAATTATTTGCTAGTTCAAAGACAAGTCAGTGTCAACTATGAATGAACTTTTTTCTACATACTGAGTTAGAGCATTCATAACTTCTAGAGGCTAACTTTCATGAGCATATATTCTTTGAATTTTGAGTCATTAAAATGCAACAAATAACCTAAAAATGTAAAATTTTGAATTCAAAGTAACATTTTAAGAATAAAATTACAATATTTGAACTGACAACAATTGCAACTGCAGAAAACTTTTGCTTTCCCTTACAAAAACTAATGCAAACAAAGACTACTCTTCAATCTATGCAAAGCTTAATTCCATTTATTGTTTGTTGCTTACATGCTAACCATCAGTGACCATTGGCACTCACACCGTTGACTGTCGATTTGCTTTCACTAGATTTTGTCTCATAGAATCTACGATACTTGGTATCAACTTCGGTGAGATAGAATGTGCCTGGGTATAAAAGGCTACTGTCCTTGCTTGTTACATAATCTTTGGCACCATACCTATGCTCCATTAGCTTCAGTGTTTCAATAAACTTCTCTGGAGGGAACTGCAATTTAAAAAGCATGTATTCATTAAAATACCATACAGCAACATAGTACTATGTTCCATCATTTTAATTAACATTACAACAAAAATCTAACAAAGGGCTTGTCGATTTAATATCAAAACTCATGAACTCATTTTGAATACTTTCATATTTGACTAGACTATTTATGGATCAATACCTCTTGTCTTGATTTCAACTTTTCAGCAACATCCATCACTTTAGCAATGTTTGACAAGCTAAATGGATGTTTAGTTTCGCGTAATTGCAAGGAAAACATTGTGGAAGTTAAGCCACTTCCGTATGAGAATAATATCACCCTCTTACCTTCCTGAAAATTGTAAGATGTAAATAATTATTAGGGTAACAAATATTGTTGTGAGAAAACTATATTTGTCATAGATAGTGGTTAGAACATTCACCAATGAGCTATTTTTGTTGTGAATAAGGGATGCAAATGCTGCATAGAGGGACGCGGTGTACATGTTGCCGACTTGCTTTGGTATCAAAGTAGTTGGTTGTACCTTCTCATCAAATAGAGGCTTTGCAACTTGTTGGGATGCCTTCAAAATAAACAATATTGCACATCATCAGCAAATATTTTCTCAACGGTCCAATTTTAACCGCACATTTTTAATTTGAACTCACACGCTTTCTTTTCAACCCCAAGGCCAAAAAGGAAAAGTAACATAAGAAGATTACTTTTGCTTATATAAGATCACAAACCTTTTCAAGATCCCGGCTTTGGTAGCTCTCCTCATCAGATAAAGCTACAAAAGGTCCCAGCTTTTCCTTGGCAACCTCATCCGTAGAAGAGCTGCATACATTATGGATTTTTAAATACACATGCAGAAACTGAATAACTGAATAAAAATCAAAAAGTTTTCCAGAGGATGGATAAATGATGAGTACCTGGCATTCCTCAAGAAGTCACTGAAGACCAAACGAGCAAAACTTTTTTGCACAAGCTGCAGAAGATAAAGTCTTAGAATAAATATACAAACAGGCATACTAAATTACAAATATACATATCACTTTAAAGTCAGACAAAAATATATAAAACACAAACTTGGAGCATTATTCAGTCTCATTGGCAGTTACAATATTAAACACCAAATCCTTAAAAGTCTAAACTACCTTGTTATAAGGAGAGTGGAATACATAGTAACCAGCGTCAGATAGAGAAAACGGTTTTCCCTCATGTTTTTCATATCTGCAAAAGTAAATACAATGTACTTGGTCAGTTAGCTATTACTAATATTTTCATTTTTAAACAAAACATCAATCTTGATGCAAATATAAAATGAGGTTTAAGGATATACATACCCACACGTACGTGCATAGATACATATACTAGTTGATTTGAGCTAATTCAGAAATTGAATAATTTTCGACGAATATTTTGCTATATTATACTTTAGGCTTTTATTCTCAAGAAACAAAATTGACATTAGAGACTTACTTTTGACAGAAATTTTTATAGCAAGTATCAAGAGCCATGAGGTAACATGTTTGTGAAAGCTTTCCGTCCACAACCTACAACACAAATATTATGTTGATTTATTGAATTTAGTATCCTGAAATGCTATATGATGATGTGTCAAAACCAAATTAAAGTTGCTAAGATGCTTTGATCATCACATTGGGAAAATAGTTGGAAGTTATTTTTCAAATTATATGATCCCAAATCAAATGTTGCGACAACTATGAAAGAGATTGAAAAGCTTACCGGATATTCACTAGCAAGGTCAGGTTTGTAAAAGTCATAAACATGAGCCATATGACTTCCTCTCAATTTGCTTTCAAAAGAAATAGGAGCATCAGGACCAATTAGCATGGCAATAGCAGCAGCTCCTCCGGTAGGTCGAGCAGGACCTTCAGCATAGACCTGACAAAATAAACACCAATTGATTAACTCCCCAATGTTATGACAGAATGCAGGACATGTACTTTTTAGTTCAGGACTTGTAGTGCTCTTAGAATCATATATAATGAAACCATGTTTATTATTACTGAATATGGATATAGAGGGGCAACATATAATTAGGAAACTATCTTACAGCACTGTCGGTGCAGACAACAAGTCCATAGCGTCCATCCCATGAATTGCTCTCCACCCAATTGACACAATTGAACAAAGCGGCAGTTCCTCCATAGCATGCATTAGTTGAATCAACACCTTCAATGTCTGTATTTCCATATTTCTGTTTGTTCCAGACAAATAGAAAACAAGTATTGTATTAGAAAGCTATGCAAACAAACGGTTGATCAAGAGAAACTTATACTACAAACAGAACCAATCCTAATCTGATCATTAACACTGCCACCATTACTTGACAACTTTACAAGGAGAATCAGATATCTAATATTCATGTGGTTAGACACTGAATGGATACCTCAAAGATCTGCATCAAGAAAGACTTGATGGATTTGCTTTTGTCTATCACAGTCTCACTGCCTACTTCCAGACGACCAATTTGTTTAGGATCGATCTCATACTTCTCAAGAAGGGTAGAAACCACTGTCAAACTGCAGATGCAATAATGAACCGTCAAAAGATAAGCTTAAGAAAATGATCTTTTTCAAGATTGAATATAAAGCTTCAGACGTGACACAAGACATTTCAAATTACTCACCTATTTCAATTTCAATAAAACATTAATTATCATTTTTTTTCACTTGTAATCTCTAATTAATATTAGATTCATCCCTCCCAACTCAATATCTTTAGCGCATTTATGGTAAAAGTGCCATATTATCAAAAGTATCATTATTATCTCTTTCATTTATACACATTTTTGTGTGAATTAATCAACCAGGTAACTTCATTTGCGACGAACAACTAGTGTACAACAATGCAACCACAAGCAATGGTAATGGCATTTCATCAAACAACTAGTGTACAAAAGAAGAAACAAAAGTACAAACCTCATTGAGATAACATCTTCAACATCGGAACAAAACGACATACAATCTTGTCCAAGTCCAATCGTATATTTCCCTTTACTCGCACCATCATGAACCTCCAATGCTTCCTGCTCAAACAAACAAATCAAAAAACTCAAACCGTTACTTTCCAAGTAAAACCAATCACATCATTAGAAATGCGTAATTAACGTAATTAACGTAATTAAGCAAAAGTTCCAGCCTAACGATCTTGATTAAGTAAAGAAATTATTATAAATTGTTGAAATCATGAATCTTGAAAGCATGAAAGGAAGAGAAAGAAAGAGGAAATGGAAGGTACCTGTTGAACGCAGTTGGGAGGGAAATAGATGTCGAGAGCGAGAATTCCAACGTTCTTTGCTGCCATTTTTGATTGAAGAAGAAAAAGATCGAAGAAATGAAAAAAAGAAAAATTGTTGTTGTTGTTGTTGGAAAGAAGAGAGTTGAATTTCAATGAATGGGTGAATGAATGAAAGAGAGAGATAGTAGCTTAACATGGAAATGTTTCGTATTTATAGATTAAAAAAAATTATAATATTATAATTATTATAATATTAATAATAAAAATAATAATTAAATTAGAAATAGTACTATTTGGAAACAACCACTAACAAGAGGAAAGCAAGTTGTTTGGTATTTCAAAAAAAAAAATGAGAAATGCGGATTATGTGAGTTTCCGCGATAAATACAGAGGTTATTTTGTGCCTTTAATAACCTTTGGTTTTTAGTTTATTTACAAGGATTGCCATTATGCCTGACACTACTTGAGGGTATACCACGTACGTATGTACCTACCCTGTCTGTCTTTTTCTGTTATAAATTAAGTATTGCTTCCAACTACCATGGTAGTAATGCTTTTCATCCTCGAAAGGTCTTAAAATTTTTAGTGTAATTACGGAAGAAGTATAACCAACGTTGTTTTCCAACCTGGACCAATCGGTTGAAGTGAGATTTTAGGAGGGTAATTGATTAGAATTGGTTAATTGGATTGGTCCACTAATTAAATTTATGGAAATTGATTTCGTTAGGTCAAGTAAGTTTTTAGTTTAGTTGTGCAGGAATATCAGATATAAATATAGTATTCTGTTTTCGAGGGTCATTTCTACTGAAGCAGAGAAAATCATTGAGATCCTTTAAATCTATCATAAGGTTTCAGGCTAAATTGTGAATCTAGACAAGTCGGAAGTCTCTTTTAGTCGAAGTGTTCGTGATGAAGTCAAACAAATGATCCATAATAGGATGGGAGTTAAGACAATTTTATCTTACTCGAGATATCTTGGTTATCTAGTGGTTTTGGGAAGGTCGAAAAAAGAGGTATTTTCACTTGTGGTGGGGCGCATTTGGAAGAAGGTTAAAGGGTGGAAGGAGGGTTTTCTTCTGTCGATGGCGGGTAAGGAAGTGCTTATTAAATCTGTTGATCAAGTAATCCCATCTTATATCATGAGCTGCTTCAAAAATTTTGATGGGGTCTGCAAACAAATTGAGAGTTTATTAGCTAGATTATGGTGGGGAGGTAAGCACGGGGAAAGGAAGGTGCATTGGCTGACCTAGGTAAACTTGTCCAAGGCTAAAGGTGTGGGGTGATTAGGGTTTAGGGTAATTGTTGATTTCAACTTGAGCCTACTTGGAAAACACTTTTGGAGGCTCCAACAAAATGATAACTCGCTTTTGGGAAGAGTGTGGAAATGTAGGTATTTCCCTCATTTCACTATCCAAGAAGCCAGAGTTGGGTATGCCCTGAATTACACGTGGAGAAGTGTGTTTAGTGCTAAAGACCTTGTGATGAAAGGTAAGAGGTGGAGGATCGAAGATGGGCCGAGAATGTGAATTTGGGATGACAATGGGTTCCAGATAACCCTGGATTCAAAATTCTAAGTGCTGTCAGAGGGGTGAATAGGGAGGATAAAGTAGTTAATCCAATTGACCATGAGTTATGCAGGTGGAATAAGCAAATAGTGGAAAAAAAATTTATCTAACAGAGACTAGACATGACCTAAGCATTCCTTTCTCTTTGGCATGGTGAAACTGATGGCAACTACTTAGTGAAGTCAGTACATCACATACTTGTTTCGGAGAAGGAAGCCAAAAAATGTGGTACCTCGAATCAGCAGTAGGACAGTTTATGGAAGAAGAATTGGAAGATTCCAAACCATGGGATAATTCAAACTTTATTTGGAGACTTTACAAGAACATCCTTACCACCAAAGGTAATTTAATCAAAAAAGGTTGTTGCGTTGAATCCTTATGCCCCTTTTGTTGTATGGCCCCCTAAATTATTTCCCACATGTTCATGCACTTTTCTATCGTTAAACTGGTGTGGTTTACGTTGCCTATGGGGACAAGAGTGTCGGAGAACCTGAAATTTGTAGACTGACCGAAAGCTTGTCTGGATAGCAAGGAGATCTTTGTGGTACAGTTGATCTGCACTATGCCGTGGAAAATTTGGCATGCTAGAAATAAAAAGGTTTTTGAGAAAAAATAGGTTGACCCAAGACATATTGCACAATAGGCCGAGGAGTATGTTTTGGATTTCTGGCGGACCAATGCAGTTATCAATTGCAGGAATAGAGGGTTGCACGTTGACAGGATTCACAGTGTTCATGGTGACACACACAGTCTTTATGGATGTTGGCTGCTTTGCTAACGGTTTCTTGGTTTTGGGTTGTGTTATTAAGCACACGCACAATAATGTGCTACTAACTGCACGTAAGAAAGTTGAAAGTGATGTTGGACCGACTGTGGCGGAAGCGTTGGCCCTTCGATGGGGAATTATGCTGGCCAAAGACATTAGTCTGTCAAAAATTATCGTTCACTTTGATGCTTTGATTGTGGTAGATTATGAGAATGATATTTCTCTGTGTGCAGTCATTGAACCAGTGATTGAGGATTGCAAGGTGTTGTCGAAGGAGTTTTCGGTTTCTGTTGTTTTGTTTGTAGGTAGAGATAGAAATTTCAAAGCCCATTCTTTAGTTGGGATAGGTAATTTTGTAGGTTCTAAAACTTGGTTCGGTTATATTCCATCATATGTTGTTTCCCTTTCTATTTCTTCAGTTTAAAGAAATATGTTGGTTATCTAAAAAATATATATCAAATGCAGTGGCACGGATTCGAATCTGCGACATTCTATTTGTTCATCTTTAATAAAAAAAAAAATTTCTATCTTTAAACCGTTATATATATAAAAGAATTTGTTCATCTTTAATAGTTGAATTTTCACCACTAAAATATTTGACAAAAAATTATAAAAATCGTTGCAAGTTGATCATGAATTAAAAATTTGTACAGATATTTTTTTTAAAAATTAAAAAATATTTAATCAATAATGAAAACTCGATTTAGCCTGTAATATTTTTTAAAATGTTATGATTTTATAAAAGAATTTAAAAGTTCAGACTCATCAGATTCAATTTAATTTGAGTTATGTGAGTGAGGGACTAACTCATTTAAACTAATGACTTTTAATTTTATTAAGGACTTAACTTTTTATGACTTTTTGTGATTGATAGACAAGCCAATTTTCAAGACATTGTTAGTGAGTATTTAAAGTAAAGTTGGAAAAATTATATTTATATCAAATGATATAGTAGAGACATATTTAAAGAATTTAAGTTATAAGGATATTCTATATATACATGTATAGAATAAAATACTATTTATGATATTTTATTTTTGAAAATATGAATATTCTTTTAAATTATTCCTTAAAATTGTACAACATCTAGCATTTATTATGTACTTTTATATTCAATTTTTGAAAATATTCATTATAAGAAAATTCTATTGATTTTTTAGATTAATATTTTGTTTTATTTGAGAAAAGTTGTGGTTTATTTTGTAGATTTGGATTAAATATAAATGCAGTAAAATTTAAATAAAAAGTGGTGCTAAAATGTGATTTAATTGGAGAGGCACGCATGTCTAATGTCTAGAAATAGTTATGGAAATCTCTTAAGTCATCTCTATATGGTGAAAAATATATCTGAAAATTCTAAAATATCCTTCATATGTATATATTCGAACGGACATTTTTTTATATTTTTAAGATGTTTCGGATATGCACATCCGAAATTACTTTTTTTTCAAAGTTTTACTATTTAGACATTGAATTAAAATATCAGAGACATTTTTTGATATGCACATCTGAAACCACCTAAAACAAAGATTTCAAACATGTACCTGCAAATTTTTGTCTGAATCTGTCTTTTCTATTTAAAATTTCATCATTACATTGATAAAAACGGAGAATCAGACTACCCGTGATACGATTTAGACGAAAAAATGAATTGAAAATAACAACTACATTAAATGTTCTGAAATATCAAAATACAATACATAAATTGTTATGAAAGTGCGAAATGTATAAATATTACAACACGAAATATAAAACATAAAACATAGGCTATTGCTACTGAGTATGCCTAATCCTTACCCCCTGCGACCTCATCTGCCTCATATTCCCTGCCGCACTGAACACCTCCCTGACCATCCTCTCAACTATGGAAACCGCCTATGCACCGCCCCCTGAATGACCCCAATGTCTAATGCCTTTTGCCCAGTCAAGTGTATCCGCTCAATATGCCCGTAATCTTGGAACGGCGCCCAATTTATGTCATCATGATTAGCATGATCGAGGTACACTCAATATGGCACCAATTTATGATTCCCCCTGTGGAGGACGTATCTTGCAGCCCTAGGCATGTCGTCATTATATTCTGGATCAGGATCGTAGCCATGAATGTGGTGGAAGTAAGAAATAATCTAGCTCTGAAACACAAATACCAAAATAAATAAGTACAAGTTAATAAATAACATATTAAATGTTATACGATTGAAATGAAAGGTAACGTGAGGAGTGTGCAAGAGCCAGACAATTGTCTAATCCTCTAGTTGCATGCTTCATTCAACTTCTGGTATAAAAATTCAAGGGGTGGATTAAGATATTCTCATTAATATTTTTACAATTATTTTTTTTAGATTTTTAAAAAATAAAATCTTACAACTATCAATGAATTGTATTTTATATGATCTTTTCACATGTTTTCATTTTTTTCTTCATTTTATTAGTATGTAAATAGCATAGTCCTTTTTTATGTGTTTCATCATGTATAGAATTGTGTTTGCATTGTTAAAAATTATACACACACATGGAAGAGAAAAATATAAAAACTTAATGAATTTGTGTGTATTATACTTAATACTCATGGGTTATTGTTACACTAATGATCACATACAACATTAGTGAACTTATAAACACTAATATGGACTAACAACCAAACCAACATTGTTATTAGTTAGTTACTTTTAGACTTGAATTACACTTCTATACTCTTTCTTAATTCAAATTTCTTACACTTATTATATTGAGCATGTTTCTCATATCTTTGAACCTTTCAATCTTGAGTTGCTTAGGTAGAACATCTACTAGTCAATCCTATATTCTCCAATATATTAAGGTAATCTTGCACTTGCTTAGTAGATCTCTAAGAAAGAAAAATCGTTTTTGCGCATTCTATGAGGTGTGACATTCTTTTCAATATTATTTGTTGATTTGTTGAATATCATTAATTCCGTTTTTTTATCTATGTATTTCTCCATTCCAATCAACAACCAAACTTTTTGACAAATTATATTGTAGGTGAAGATATATTCTGTTTCACAAAAGATAAAATCACTATTATTTGTTTCATAGAGCACCATAAAATTGAAGAATTGAACAACTTAAAACATATCTCATTGTGTTTCTTCTTTCCATTTTGTCTCCATACTAAATTGAGTACAAGTTTATCCCTCTGGCCATCAAATTTTAGAAATTAGATGAGATAACCTATTATTCCTTTAAGATATCTCATGGTCCTATTGATTGTTTGCATATATGACATTTTAGGTTTATGCATAAATCTTCTCACCCACCTACATTTTGACATAACTTAGATTTTGACATAACTTAGATCTGTAATTTCAAGCGTACCTTAAAGCATCCAACCATTTGCTTGTATTAAATTCTAGTAGCAAGCTTGTCATCTTAATTTTTCCTTAATTTTGAATTTTCTTCCATAGGAGTACTTGTTGGTTTGAGGTTCAACATATTAAACTCTTCATGATATCACTAATTTACTTTCTTTGGTTAATTACCAAACTTTTCATGGTTGTCGCGAATTCAGGACCAAGGAAGTAATTTATGACTCCTAAATCAATCATATCAAATTCAATATTCTTGTTGAATATAAGATCCATAGTCTCATTGTGATTTCGGCTTGTGATGAGTAGATGATCTACATAAAGACATATTATATTGAAATTGTCTTGATTCAGCCCTTATATATATATATATATATATATATATATATATATATATATATATATATATATATATATATATATATATATATATATATATATATATATATATATATATATATATATATATATATATATATATATATTCGATGTTCAATAATAGACTTGGAATAATCAATATGCTTTAGGAACTCATCATTTCTCTTGTTCTAGACACTTTGTCTCGGGGCATAAAGAGCCTTATTAAATTCAAGACCTTATCTTCTTCACCTTCACAATGAATTCAAAATGTTGTTTAACATAAACTTCCCCCTCAAGGTAGCCAATGAGAAATGCAAATTTAAAATCTAGTTGAACAAGATTCTATTGTAAGAAGTTAGTCATATCTACTTGTAACTTTTATGTCTCAAATATTCTAACTTGTGCAAGATTTCTATGAAGTTGAAGCTATTCTCAAATGCTTGGTAGATGTAATATTTCTTGACTGCGTTAGTCATAACATAACATACATTTGTTACAACTTCACCCCAAAAAGCATTTGGATGTTTTTTTTCAATATGCATTTGGTAATGTTCATTATAATCATGTTCCCCTCTCACAGAGATCATTATTTTTAGGGGTGGATCATGTTATGAGCTCATGGTGAAATCCCATAACTTCACAAAAGGATTTAAATTATCTTGAAGTGTAATTTTCATCTTCATCACTCCAAGGAGCTTTAAGTTTCCTTTCTGCTTGTTTTCTTACCATTACTTTTAAGCTTTTTAAAAATTTGAAGTTTTTCATGGGATAAAACCATATTATTCTATTGAAGACATCCAAAAAAGAAACAAAGTGCATATTCCATCACAACCGCACTGTGTTAAAGATACCACAAACATCGGTATGTACCACGTCAAGTTTACCTTGAGATCTTGTTGAAATATGAGTCCCAAAATATTTCCTTGGTTGCTTGCGTATAAATAAATTCTTGCACACATCTACATGCACCCTAATTATAGACAAACCATGTATCATTTCCATTGAATTTAAGATACATATACTATTTAAAGTTATGGTTGTCATACCTAAGATTCCATAGCCATGTGTCATGTCTATGCATATCAGCCAGTTACTAAAGGTTCTAATTTGAGATATAAGATCTCTCAAAATAGTTTTCTAATATGCATTAAAGATATCCATTTGGTTGTTAACAAGATCTTTAGTAAACCTCTTCTCCAATAATTGGCTCGTACTCAGCAAGTTACTCTTCATGTTTGGAACATACAACACAACACTGATGCGTACTTGATTTGCTTGCCTTCCTTTGATTGAAATATCATCATCTTTATTGAATAATAAAAATTCACTAGTCATTCTTGATGGCTTATCATGTGATTTAAATAACATGTGTCCAAATACGACCCAAATATGCTTCATAGTTCATCATTTGTTGTCATAAGGAGGATAGGGTCAGAGTTACTCTCACCTTGAGCCTCATGTGTCTCATTCTCTATAAACATGTTTACTTCTACATTCATATGCAAAGTGCTAGAATCGTTGGAACTTATAACATTAAGCGTTCTTCTTTTTCATTAGCTTATCCATCTTCTTATCTTGATGGGCACTATTATTTCTTAAAGAAGATTTAGGTTGATCATCTTTCTTGAAGTTATATTGTTGAGATTCCTCTTTCTTGAATTTGTCATTTCCTTTCCATTTTGAACTACCACCATTCTTGAGTGTTTAAGCATGTAGAGTCTGCTCAATCACTTGCTCTTTTGTTCATGTGCTTTCAAGGAACATTGCAACTCATCAACTTTCATGGAAGAAAAATCATTTGATTCTTCAATTGTCACTACAATGTAATAAAATTTGGAAAAAGTGTGCATGACTTTGTTTGCGATGGTTTGATCAGAAACAACTTCATCACAACTCTTCATCTTATTAGTGACTTGTGTGATCCTATGAAAATACTCAATATTCTTCCCATTGTTCTCCATCTACAACAATTTAAATTTTCTTCTCAATGTTTGTAAACAAACTCTCTTGAATTTGTCATGCCTCCTTCAATGAAGTTGTATTCTCAATCTTTTAAAAGCTCAATATATCAACACATTGATGGATTAAAAATACCATCTAATTAAAATCTTTCTTCTTCAATTATTTATATAATACTATAAATATCTTATACATCATAGAAAAGATCTTGCTGACACGTTTGTGTTATTTCCATCACATTTTAAAATCTAAAGATCACTTTCATTTGTCATCGATTTTTCATAATTCTTATACAATAATTTAGAGTAGTGAAGATGTGATGAAAATAACACAAACGCATTTGTGTTATTCTCATGATTCTTGCTATCAAAACATGAAAATTTTCATATAAAATTGTTTTCAAGATTCTACAAAGAACACAAAATTTTAACATTAGAAATGTTTTTACTATATCATGTCTAAACAATTAATAATATGTTATCAAGGGGACAACTTCTCTACCCATCACAAAAAGATGAGAAGTGTACCTTCCACCAATCAGATGACACAATTTAATTTTTATATATTTAATTATTTATTATATAAAATAATTGTTTGATGTTTTCAATGCATTTTACACTAAAGGTAACTTTATCCAACTTTTTGAGTTGGGTAAATAAGAATTCACCTACAAATAAATTTTTCCATTTCATTAATAACAATTTTTTATTTAATTCCTTCAAAACAATTGATCTTTCGGATTTGTTAAACACGTGATTATTGTCTGGATCTGGATATATAGATGTGATATATATTTAATTGAATGATTGTCCTCTTACTTTAATAAATTGAAAAAATAAAAAACTATAGAAACATGCAATGAGTGAATCTGAAACAACAGCTACCACATGCAATATTAAAGTATACAATAAAACTTGGTTTAATTAAAGGCAATGAAAAGTTCCTTCAATATAAGTGACAGATAGATATATTATGGCACTATGTGCCATGGCTGTCCAACTTTACAATTACATCATGTGGACCTTTCATCATAGATCCATAACCGTACTCGTGTTCCATGCTCCCCACTTTATGTACTATTTTTTATTCATTGCTTATTAATCATTCTCCTTCTCTTAAAAACAAAAAATATACTCAAAGTCATAAAAAATACAAAAAAATACGCCATTTAAATTGATATATATTTGGCATTTGTATCTCATATTGGCATTATTTGACCTTAAGGTTTGTCTTCACTATTAATTAAAATATATGTTTAGGCAAGAAACATTGGATGATTATGCAAAATAGCTAGACTTGGCTGTTAGACCCAGGCTAATAATTCATCATACTATATTTATAATTAATATATGTATTTATAAACTGACATAAATATATTTTAATTAAAATAAACAAAAACAATTTTTTATTGCATTCAATAAAAAATTAACTATCAAAAGAAAAATAAAGAATACAAAATATTAAAAAAATATAATAAAAAATCATAATTTTTTTCTAAATTTGTTAATTATAATTTAATTTTAATTTAAGATATGTTAAAAAAACAAATGAAAATAAGTTTAGAAAAATGTCATGCAAAAATTGTGGTGGTAATTGTTTATTGTTATCACATGTAAGGCTCGCGGTTCGCGTTGGCAATAGAAAAGCGAATAAAATATTTGATTGGATGATTATTTATTTTTCCTCGCTTTGCACGGCTTGTGTTTATTGACTCCACGAGTGTAGAAGTCTGTATTTGACTTCTTTGGTGTTAGTTACATTTCGTTTTCAACTCAAATGCTGTTAGTTAGCTTACAATTTGGCCTCGTGCATTTTTAAAATCTAAAAATATTAGTATGTTTTCATCCAAATATGTATTACCATATAAGCATATAATTTAAAATAATGTCATTTGGAATTAAAAAAATATTGTTGCTATATCTGAATTAAGGTCATATATAATTATTTAAGTTTTGTCCACATTGAAGTCATAATTTTTTTCTAAACGACACTTTCCATAAAATTTTATCCCCGATTCAAAGGTACAAGATAATGACCCTCCTAACCTTATCCACCATATCGATATGCTTTGGTAAGAAGGGAGTCATACTACAAAGTCCAAGGATACATCTTCCTATACTTGATTCGAGATTGGTAGTGGTTGTAGTAATCCAATAGGAACAACGGTTGTGTGTTTGGTTTGGTGACACACAAAACAGGAATTCACTAAAATTGTGACATACTATTTCATGTTAGGCCAAAACGCACTTTCTTTAAGACTTCTTAATAGTGATGAATGTAATTCCTCGAGTAACACTTCCTCGAATTGGGATGTTGAAGAAATGAAGAGTCTCCTTTTGAAATATACTAACTCCACAAAATTTGAAAGTGCTTATGTGACGTGGGTTCTTGCTTGATCTGATTAATCAATCGTTGCAACCCATCATCATTGAACAACTCATCTTTCAATTTGTGGAGGAATTCCCACTGAGAAAGTGTAATTAACAAGCAATGACGCATGAAAGTGCATTTGCGACCATATTTTGTGCACCCAATTTGAAACATATCTCATAGGAGTAACCAATAAGTTTAGCTAAGTAGAATTTCTACACAAGGGTTTGGATACTTTTCATCATGAATTCGTGAAGGCTTCGTTGATCAGTACGAATAACAAAATTTCGGCCCAATAAATATCTACGCCATTTCTTGACTATTGAATGTCATGGCACTGAGTTATCGCACATACATAGAAGCATTGAGAAGTTTTTGGCAAAACTGCTTGCTAAAATAATATATAGGATGGCCTTGCTGAATTAGCACAACTCCCATTCTTATTCTAGATGCATCTGTTTCTAGTATAAAGTCGTCATAGAAATTGGGAAGAGCCAAAATAGGTGTTTGTGTCATAGCTAACTTTAGTTGATCAAAAGCTGCTTGAGCTTTATTTGGGCATGTTTGTTTCAAGTTTTAAAAAAATGGATTTTTCTTTGTATTTTTTAAAAGGCTTAAATGCACTTTTGGTCTCTGTAAGTTAGCGAGTTTTTGATTTTCGTCCCTGTAAGTTATTTTTTTTAGTTTGAGTCCCTATATTTCACTTTCGCGTTCGTTTTAGTCCCTAAAATCAAAATCCGCAGGAAATTTCACAGTAAAATCCGTAGGTAACCTGCAGATTTTGGCTTTAGGGATTAAACCTCAAGCAAAAAGTAAGATATAGGGACTCAAACAAAAAAAAACTTACAAGGACGAAAATCAAAAACTCGCTAACTTACAAGGACCAAAAGTGCATTTAAGCCTTTTTAAAATAGATTTTCCAAAATATTACAAGTTTTTTTTACATTTGTTTTTTCTAAAATGAAATACGAATTTTGACATCTTATAACATAAACACACATTATTGAAGACCAAAACTTAGTCAAAATCGCAATTTTTTCAAAAAGTTATATTTCAAAAATGATTTTTATGAAAATCTATTTGAAATAGCTTCAAAATTAAGTGATTTTTTGAAATTTTGATATCCAAATTTTTTTCTCATAAATAGATGAAATATCTAAAATCACATTTTAAGAATAACTATTCAAACAAAATTTTCATTTGAAACTTTTATAAAAAATTTCTTTGTAATTTTTTTTTTTACAAAATTATGTAACACTATAAAAATCACTTTTAAAAAAAGCCAAAACAAGTGGGCCATTTGTCCCCTCAACCCCATATTTTTTGAACAATTTTGTTAAAGGAACAGTAATGTTGGAGTAATTATAGACAAACTTCATATAAAATCTTGTCAAACATAAGAAGTTGCACAAGTGCTTGACGGATTTTGGAGTAGGCCAAGTGGTGATAACACTGATTTTCTATGTATTTGGTTCCACCTATAAAGCTCATACAATGTGGCCCAAATAATAAAAAAAGGATGGGCTAAGGCACACTTAGATTGCTAAAGAAAGAACTCATCATTTTACCAAATAATATGACTATTGGATGTGCATAATAATTCAAATGCATTGTATAAGCTTATAGATGTGAACGAGTGTAAGCAGCTTATCAAATAAGAACTTCTGGAAGTATGGAAATTGGTTTTATCAAGGCCGCAATCGGTTATGGGAAATAGCGTAACCAATTACAGCAGGTGTTTTCAGCTTTTGGGTTTCTATTTGAGTAGGCGTAACCGGTTACAACATTTGGTGTAACCGGTTACGAGCATGAGTTTAGGCATTTGATCTTATTTCTTTAAGTTGTTTTGTATTCCACTTGTTTTAGATAGCTTGTATAAATATCTCTCAATTGTAACATTTGTTATTAATGCTAAAATTCACATCTCATCTCAATTATTCTCTCTAAATTATTTTTCTCATTTTCATCTTCTCAGATTACTAATTTTTCTCCATTGATTCACCAAAATACTTTGTGTATGTTCCAACAATAACACCATCTCAAGATGTTGAAGGTGAGACTCGAGGGAATGGCTATAGACAAGAATATAATAAAAAAATACAATGTCAAACTACTAGAGATATAGCTCAAAAACCAAATTCATAGAAGATTGGAATGTTGAAAGGGAATTTTAGAATTCTTAGTGGCCCTGGTGCGTACGAGAAGTTGTCATAAGAATGTCCTCAAAAACCATCATTAAGAATTCTTAGTGGCCCTGGTGCATACAAAAAGTTGGCTTAAGAATGTCCTCATCGTGTATTCTTGTCTGATGATAACTAGAGTGAAGTTCGAGCTTTGAAACAACTTAGTACCTTACAATTCGTCCAATAATTCATCGATTGCGTGTATGGGGAACCTTTCTTTAACTATGTTAGTGCTAAGACCTTGTAGTAAATGACAAAAATCCACGTACCATCTTTCTTGAAAACCAATAGTAGTGGATAAGAGAAAGCATTAAACTTGTGTTGGATAATACCATTGTCAAGTTTCTCACGAACTTGCGCTTTAATCTCCTACTTTTTGAGATGTGGATATTAATAGAGCAAGACGTTGATTGGGTATGCGCTAGAAATGAGAGGAATGGGGTGGTCAACTTGACACTGTTGTGGGAGTTTCCTTGGTATCATAAATAAGGAAGAATGGTGTTCTAGAAGGTTATGAATTCTTGGGTCTGAATGAGGTTCCGTCTAAATTGTTGCTCTGTGAGATGAATTTAGGGTAAGGTATAGTTGTAGCATCGTGTCAATGGTTTTGGTAGCTCAGAGTCGCTTAAACTGGTGAAGATATGCCTCCTCTAAAGCTGGTTTGGGTTGCCCCCATCAGTTGAATTGGTTGACCTGCTACCTTAAAGGTCATAGTCAATGATTCATAGTCTGTTAGAATTAGCCCTAATGTCTTCTACCATTGGGCTCCTAGAACCATTTCAGCTCCACTCAAGGGTAAAACAAATGATAATTTTAAATGCTCCCTTAAGGGTTCTTAGGGGACTTTGACGAAATTCCCCAAATACCCCCTAAATTCAGATATGCATTTCCGAACACACCAAGTTCCAGTTTTTTCTCGCATAGGTTCAAAGATACACATCCAAAAGAACTAAATTGTATAATGTGGATATACATATTCGAATTAAAGAATGACTCCCAAAACAAAAGAAAAAACCTTAAAAACAAAGAAACTTTACATAGATTTAAGATCGATACTCGAAATTACATATATAGTGGAAAAAATTAAACATTATATTTAGTTATAAACCGGTGGCTTAGGATGTTGTAATATTTTGATAACATCTTCTCCAGATCGTTGAAGCTTCATTTCGACTTCAATCAAACCATTAGTAGAGTATCGGTGAAAAGTACTCCACATAACCTTCAAGTCATCATCCGTCTTCAGTGCAAACTGAGTAAACTTTATCTTTCCTTCAGTGTCAATTGAGGATGAATTATACTCGAGCTTGACCACCTTTCAATTTTTTTGGAAATTGCAGGAGAGAATTAAGTATGGTAATCAGTTCGGCGAGAGGCATGTCCTCGGGGAACCTAAATTGACGTGGCGACATCTCACCACAGAAGTAGACAAAAGTAATGTGAGGATGTTTTTGGCTCATCTCTATTTGTGGTGTGTGATGTTGAAGAAATAGTTTGGAGACCCTATTTATAGAAGATTTGGAGCATTTTGGACCCAAGAATTCTTATCTTGCCACCAGGGCATGTTTCAGATACACACCTCCGAATTCACATTTTTTTATTACGAAAATAGGGGTTTTAGACATGTATATCCGGAATAACCCTCTTGAAATTTTGATATCCAAATTTTTTTCTCATAAATAGATGAAATATCTAAAATCACATTTTAAGAACAACTATTCAAACAAAATTTTCATTTGAAACTTTTATAAAAAATTTCTTTGTAAATTTTTTTTTTACAAAATTATGTAACACTATAAAAATCACTTTTAAAAAATGCCAAAACAAACGGGCCATTTGCCCCCTCAAATTCATCTTTTTTTAGCAATTTAGTTAAAGGAGCAGTAATGTTGGAGTAATTATAGACAAACTTCAAATAAAATCTTGTCAAACATAAGAAGTTGCGCAAGTGCTTGACAAATTTTGGAGTAGGCCAAGTGGTGATAACACTGATTTTCTCTGTATTTGGTTCCACCCCTAAAGCTCATACATAGAAACAGAAGCAGAATCATTTACATAGAAACATGAAAAAGAATAAAACGATAAAAGTAAACATCGGTAAAATGTAGAATAGATATATTATATATGTATTGAACAACTTGATACTTTGTGGATGAGTTCAAAAAATGTCACGGACACTGACTTTATCCTCACACACTCTGTACCTTGAAACATAGTTGTTATCGTCCAAAAAAAAGTTGTTGCGTTTCGGATCTCGTACCTCTCTTCGCCATGTTCTGTTGATAATGTTCATTATATACCAGTCTGATATTTGAAATACTTTGGGATCTTTTCCGTTTCAAATTGGCAAGTATTTTTCTCGGCATAACTTTAACTATCAATATTTCTAAAATAATTTCCTTCTCCTCCGGCTTAAGCCGATATACGATTGGATGACCTTGTGGCTTGGTGTCCAACACATGATTATGTATACCAAAAATCACAATAAACGCCACATATCATCCACCCTACACTATTCACGCAATTTAAACGGACATTCACATCTTCTTGATCCGGTATCATGTTTTAACTTTCGAGTTTTTGGATCATATTTTCCACTTCTCTCGCATCTCATTGTTACAAATGCTTGCCTTCTACTAGTGTCATTGTCGGACTTTCCAATCATAACACCAAACCTGAGTTTGCTAGCTACTATTTAGACCCATTCAAGCATTTGTTGACGAACATTAAAAATTTGATCATTTGTAAATTGTTGCGGAACATCTATTATTTTAACGTCGCCTTTCACCTCATCCGGCTTAACATCGTCATTCACCTTTTTCCAAAACCCTTACAACAGCTTTGGGAAACATGTCGGGGTGCACCATATCTAAAACGGACAAAAACAACAAATCTGATAAAAAATTTGTTTCTGCAATAGGGCATGTTTCATATATGCACATCAGAAATATAACATGTTCGTTTTGGATATGAATATCCGAAGTGACCCTTTTTTCATCCAAAACTCAACATCAGTGTTAGGAAATGAGTGATGATTTGAGGAAATTTTACCTTAAATTGCAACTTTCTTTGCTCTATTTGACATGATAAAACACTTGAAACTTGGTTTGGTGACGAAAAGTTGATTGAGAATGGTTGAATTTTATGGTACGTTTGGTTACGAGGAAAAAGAAGAGAATGAAATAGTGGTAGGGGTGATCATGCATCAAGCTGATATATCAACAATATTTTTCAGAAATGCATATCCGAATATACCACTGAATGTTTAAATCCAACATTCAAGTAATAATAAGGTTTGTTTCAGAGATGCATTTCTGAAACACATTGAAAATTGATTTTGGATGAATTCTTATATGCATTTTCGAAGGACATTTTGAGGTTTTTAGAGGTTTATTTCACCCCTATAAGGGTGCATTAAGAAATTTTCAAAAGAATAGATCAACTTTAAATTCAAGCAAGCCCAATACAATAGGGGTTTGAGGACACATCAATGTATAACTCAATTCTTCTCCATTACCCAAAATAACGTGAAAGGAATCAACCGATTGCAATTAGAGCCCCAATTGTTTTGCTACTCTGTGGTATGGTGTGGCTCGTGAGGGCATGTAAGCTTATGTGGGTTGTGAGGTCGATATTGGGTGGTGAATTGGTTTCTAGTGGTGTGTTTTGAGTAGGGGTTGTGTCATCAGGTAATGTCAATTGGAGGTGGGTGGATTCCTCAATGGTTAGTGAAAAATACAGTTTGACAATAAAGAGATGAAACAACCCCTTACAATAGTAGCTGGTTTGGTAATGCTCATCACAGTTGTAATAGAGCCCTTTTTCACGGCGAACTTGGAGTTCCGCTGAAGACAAACGTTTAATGGTTGAATGAGGTTTAGGGGGTGATACAATAAGAGTCGGTTTAAAAGATGAAGACGATGGTGGGTTGGTTTTGTATGGTAGTGGGTACGAGCTACGCCAGTCAAAAAACTTGTCTTCCCGCAACTTAGCATGAGGTATGTGTCATTGAATCTAGGTATGTCTAGCTTAATGGTAGGGGTGGGGCGTGGAAATTTTCATTTGACGGAGGTTGGAATCCCAAAGGTCCCAAGCGATTTTGGAGGTGGTTGAGTTCGGGTCAGGGGTGGCCCTAAGCACGGGCTCGCGGGGCGGGAGCCCAGGGCCCCATAATTTTAGGGGCACCAAAAAAAAAATTCTTATACCTATATATATTAAAACAGAATTTTCTATTACAAAAATACTCGCTAAAATTTTTTTTTTTTTTAAATACGGGTTAACAAAATTATAGGGGCACTACTTAATAAAAGAATGTAATTTCTCATAAATAAAATATAGAGTAGAATAAAATCAATGAATTTCTCTAAAATAAAATCAATTAATATATCCATAATTTTAGAAACTAAAGAGCTTAATTGAGACACTAAAATTAAAACAATGATATAAAAAATATTTTATATTATTGATCCCAAAATTAAGAGTGAAGTACTACTTCAACTAGCTGAACAAGATAATGATCTCTAAAATAAGAGTGAAGTCAAATTTTTAGCAACTCATGAAATTGGTTACTTTGAATTTTTAGCAGCTATGATTATTTGGTTTGAATTGTTAATTGTTGTTAATGAGATTAGCAAAAGTTTGCAACAAAAAAAAAAGACATGTGTATTGATGTGGCTATAGAACTAGTAAAAGGTTTGATCAAGTATTTGAAAAAATATAAAGAATCTGGATTTGTAAATGCTAAGGCTAGTGCTGAAAAGATTGAGAGTGAAATAGAGATTGAATGTGTGTTTATTCAAAAACGTCAAATTAGTACAAAACAACACAATGATGAAAATCCATCTCAACCCACACAACTGAATCTTGAGTCTACTGAAGAGTCTTTTCGAAATTATTATTTCTTATATATTATAGATCAAACAATTGGCTCACTTGATAGAAGATTTGAGCAGTATAGCACATATGAAAATATTTTTGGATTCTTGTTTAGTATTGAAATACTTAAATCATTATTTGATAGGAACTTGAAAGCATATTGTAAACATCTTGAAACTTATATAAAACATGACGATTCTCTTGATCTTGATGGTGAAATTTTGTTTGAAGAATTGAAAGTTATTAGAGAATTTTTAATAGTTGAATCAAAATCAAGCTATATGATATTGAGTTCTTTAAACACTTTTAATTGTTAGCCTAATGCGCGCATAAATTATAGAGCAATTGAAATCTTATTAAAATTATTAAAATCTTATTTGAGGTCTACTATGTCACAAGATAGATTAAATAGTCTTTGGTTTATTTCAATTGAAAATAATTTTTTGAAGAATCTTGATTATGATTAAATTATTAATGATTTTGCAACAAAAAATGCTAAGAGGATGATATTTAAATAATTTTAAAGGTTTGGTCAATTTTTTTATAGGAAAAAAGACGGGATCAAGAAGAAGAAGAATAAGTCTCTTTATAGTGGTTTATATTTTGATGTAGTATAAACATTGATTCAAAGATCTATATTTCTATTCTCTTTGCATTATGTCAAATGAAAATGTGTTTTTTATCAAATTATTTCTTTATCCTTATGTATTTATTGTTAAAAAAATTATAGGGGCATCACTCTTTTGATTCGCTCAAGGCACCCAAATTCAAAGGACCGGCCCTGCTTCGGGTATTATGGTGGAGAGATTCTTTTGAAAAGTTTCCTAGTTTTGGAGAAAATGCTTTTGGTTTTGGAGGATTTGTTGAAGGGTGAGAGCAAGATCATCAAAATTAAGACGTGATGACGAGATCATGATGACAACTCAATGAAAATATGAAGACACCAAATATTATGTTCCCAGTCAAAGAAAAGGTTAAACTAAATCCTAAAACTTAATTTTTACCAAAAAAAATCCTACTAATAACTTTACTCAATATTTTCATCTCTATTTCATTCGTTTATCACACAAATACATATATGGGTTACAACATATTCACGAATCTAAATACCCAATACCAACTGGAATTCTTACAATAACAGTAGAATAAATGGCTCAATAATAAAAACTTTTAGGTGTTTCCATTATTTTGGGATCTTCGGCACCACAAAATCATTTAGTCGTTTGAACCTTACTGTGTTTCTTTTGGACCTAGCATGAAGTGTTACTTCCTTATTACCTCCCGTTTCATAGATGAATGAAGTCATTACAATTTACACATACACAATCAATCAAACTAGTATTTCTACTCATCATTTTGCCTTTTCATTAAATTAGACTTTTATTAATTTAATAATTCTATAAAAATTAATCCTCTGTACTTAATATTATTTTTAAAAGTGAAAAATTCATAGCTAAAGATTTTTTTTCTTAGACATAATTACTTTAAAAAGAAAAACTATTATTAAGGGATATTAGTCGAATTTTCTACTTACTTTTGAATTGAACATCAAAAGTCAGTATATTTCTTACCAACAACGAAATGATTTATAGTAATATGTAACTATTTATACAAAGATTATGTATGTGTACACATTATCTCACTATTTTTGAATTTTCTTAGTTATTCGAATTTCTTACTTATCCTACAATTCTTCTAATTTTTTATGAATGATTGTTAGGGCCTACCTTACATTTAAAATTTTTGCCAAATTAGTCCCTTATGTATATGCATCCATAAAATTTTGCCAAATCAAATTCTTCTAATTGAAACAATAAAATCAAATTCTTCCATTATTTACCCTTCTAATTGAAAGGTAAAATGTGTAGATATTCTCAGTAACAAGACACCAATTGATGAACATCAACTAGAGAAAAACCATATACTAAATTTCTTTATACAACATTATTTGGTTTCATCATCAACAAGTCTCTCTCTCAATATTTTGACTCCCATATACCTTCCAAGCATCATAACAGTTGCTTGAGGATTAGTTCCAGGAGAATAATTAAACGTTGAACCGTCGATTACGCGCAACGCGTCGATACCAAGAACCTTATAATTACTATCAACAACCCTACCAACTTGGCATCCACCATGATAATGCCATATAGTCATGACAGTGTCTCTACAAAACTGTGCCAAAGACCTCCCAGTATTTGTGTGTTTAGGCAATAAATTTACTGGCGAATTTGCAGTCATGTTAAGTAACATAGACACTGACATGTTATTGTATTTAAATGGTGAAAATGCCGTTGAATTGATTACTCTCTCAATGGTGCTGATTCCTTGTATGCACATTTCTAAGTCTCTTGGATCTTGGAAGTAGTTAAATGTTACTATAGGGTTCTCATTTGGATCAGTGTTTTGTAGCTCCAAATGACCTCTTGAAATTGGTCCCATTATTTTTTCTAGAAGGAATCCACCCTTGAAAGCTTCTTGGTCTAGGCGCTCCATTCTCTCTATTGCTTTTGCTATGGCTTCTGGGGTCCTTTGCTTTGGTGGCAACTTTGAAAATTGTCCAATCTACATTTGTAATTTGTAACCAATAAAAAATAGTTAATTTTGTTACATCAACATTTATACTAAAAAAAATGTGAATATGGATTGCGTCACATTCACGTATTCATGGCATCAGTGATCGCAGGTGATCTTAATCAAATAATTAGTTTGTTATTATTACCTTAGGTGAAAACATTCCGAAGTCTCTTCGTGAACGGCCGTTGAAGTTTTCACCGCTAGCGGCCTCAATGTAGCTTCCAAAGTTGGTAATGCCAACAACTTGAATGAGGGAGACCTCAACAGGTTGAGGAGACGGGACAAAAATTGCGTTCATTGGGTTATCGGACATTCCTTGTCCAACCAAAGGTTGATCCAATACTAAACTGATGTTGTGTTCCCTAAGATGATGTGCTGCTCCAATTCCACTCAACATTAGAAGTTGTGGGCTACCTAGTGCTCCAGCTGACACTATGATCTCATTTCTTGTCCCCCGGTTCAAGTATGCCCTGTGTTCTCTTCCGCGATCATCCTTGAATACAACTCCATGTGCAACTGGCCTTGAACTTGATCCATCTGATTCAATATCAAGCAAAATGCATTCATAAAATCATCATTAAATAAACCAAGCCACCAAAAAAAGTAGTTTAAAAACATGATCCTATGATGAATTAAGGATTAGGGTGAAAACCTTTGTTAGTTGTGAACAAGATCCTATGAACAATGGCATGCAAAAGAAGAGTAATTGTGTTTGTGTTAGCATATTCCAAAAGATCAGCTGCAGTATGTCTATGACCATTTTGGTCAAAAATTGAACCTCCAATCTTTGTCCCATAAATATGATCATAAGTAAAACCATTGTAGGGCAACACCCCTACTTCCAATAATCCATCCCTAACCGCCGATTGCCATTGTCGCACAGGAGGCTGAAACGCCACGACTCTCTCCACCCATTTATATGATTCATTCACTAACTTTCCATCCCAACCAACTTCTCTGAAAAACAAATATAACATTTTATCAAAATTTACTAAAAATCTATGAAGCACGCACACCTCTGATAATGATAGTAGGTGCGTCGCAGTGTCAGACATTTGTACACATGTATGATTCGTGTAAGAAAGCTTTATAGAGTGTGCTTCATAGCTAAATATTTTAAAACCCGTTATTAGACCGGGTATATATTAGAAAAATTCTGAATATATTGTAACTTTTTTTTCGTGTTACCTTACGTAATGAGGACTTGCTCGAGTATAGAAACCAGCATTCAAACATGATCCGCCGCCAAGAACACGAGCTCTTGAGTTGAGAACGCCATCTTCAGAAACAAATCTTTGAGCCGGAGAGGAAGGAGAAGTATCAGCAAGTGGAACACCAAAGGCACTTAAATTTGTTATATTAGGGTTCCCATAAGGCGATCCACCACGTTCAAGCAGCAAAACAGTATGGTTTTGAGACAGTGTTGCAGCTAAAGGACATCCTGCAGTTCCTCCACCAATTATGATGTAATCATAGTATGATACACTTGGTGCTGATGCAGCATTTTGCATAAATGGATATTTTCTATCTGTATCTGTAAAATCATAATTCTTTGTTAGTTTTAGATCTGTTACCAATCTTATCTAATTGATATTAACTCTGTAACACTGACACCTCTAAACAAAGACATGTCTGATTACGTGTTAGTCTCAGTCACACAGTGGAATGTCCAATATCGTATCAGTGCCTCGGATATAATTAGTTACTAAACATAAGGTAAACAAAATACATTCCATTTACCTTTCTGAGATATACATTGTTTAGGAGAGAAGAGAATGGCAGCAAGAGAAAAAAGAGTTAGCTTCCATAACCAAAAAACTAGACTCATTTTAGAGGTTATGTTAGGATGAGTTGTGAATGGAGTATATGATGAATATGTTGTAACTATACCAACTATTCTTTGTGATGATGATTATATAATGTGAAAAGCTCAACGTAATCAACGGCTATAAGTTTTACCAACATAAAGATTACTTACTATTTTTATCACAAATGCTAAAACTATAATGTTATCGGAAATTTTGTTTGCATGCATGGACCACAGTGATTCAAGAAAATGCAGATTTTGTGATGTACAAATTTTTGCTCGCTTAGTTTCTTAATTGACTCACCTAATTTATTGCACCTATATTTCATGATGAGTTTTTCTAAGTGGTCCTTGATAAAATCTAACTAATTGTGTTACTTAGTTTATGCTTAAATTTAATGTTAAAAAGAAGAAAACTTAGGTGGGGAGGGCACGTCAATTTTAATCAATTGTCTAAAATAATTTAAATTTTGTTTTAGAGTTTGGAGTATGAAAATGGGAAGAATTAATATGAGTGAAAAGAATAGAAATATTTAGGTGGGAAAGGTTTTAGAAAATTTATTTTTATTTAAAAATTAAAAAAACTCTTAATTTGGAGAACTAAAAATTATATTTAAGAAGTGATTTGAAAGGTTTCAAAAAATTGTTTAGCAAGATAACTATTTTCAAGATTAAAATTCATGACAAGCTAATTGGTTGAATTCATAGTGTGTATCATTCTCTCAATTTTAAATAAGCTTACGAATTTCAAAGACTTACAGGTAAGATGCTTCCTTGAGTTAAAATGATTTAACACAAAGATATCTTACCGTCTAAATCTACTACTTAGAGGATAATTTATAATAACTTACCGGCAGCCTACTAATGACAACTTGTATTCTAAAGGTTGTGTAATTGTTTTTGAATGTGGTCTTTAATTTGTGGTACCACTCTAGAATCATCTTTACATTTTTTTTTTCTTATGTCACTTTGCTCGACAACTTTAATGTTGTTTGCAAAATATCAATGGTATTTTATTAACACTAGTTCTATGCAACATATTCTCACTGTTACAAATATATCCATTTTACTTCAAGTGCGAAGGGGATTTTAACTCAGTTAGAAAATCGAGATAATAAAGGACGACATGAAAACCTATCACCTTACCCCTTGTTTTCTGAATAATCGAGAGGATGGTTGAAACAATCATTGGTTTGATTCCTAGCCGCAACATTTTTTATTTTCAAAACTATGTAGCATGCGTCATATACCTCTCAGTTTTTGTTAATAACCGAGGGAAAAAGGCCAGTATTACGTCGGTGTGATATAATAAGAGAGGGGTATAACCTATTTTTTTTGCCATTTATTGTTTGTTTAAAATATCATTTTAATTAATATTTATCATTTTTTACGCAAAAACAACAAATTATGTGACAGAATCAGATCATTTGTATTTTATACAGAACATAAACACAATACAAAATTTTTATTATTTACAAAACCAAATGTACAATGCTTACAATACCTGGGATACATAAAACCTCTACCAAGCGAACCTATATATATATTTGAACCTACAATGACAAAAGCTCTATACAATGCTTACAACCACCAAGAAAAACCAGTGTTGTTGAGATTCATAATAAGATAGGAAGGCACCGACCCAACATGATTGGATGTCATCTACATTTTCTTGTGGGAATGATGTTTCGTACCTAAACCCTATAATTTAAATAAAATTTAAATTATGATAATCTAACAACAACATTAACTTGACAAATATACATAAATTACCGGTATATGGATAACGTTAATACCTTAAGCCATGAATTGATAATGCATCTGAAAACAATATTTAACATATGTCTCATAACATAATATCCACATTCATCACACAACTATATTCTCATTGAAATGGTTGGATTCATTAAAAGATATATGCATAGATTCTTCAAAATAGTGCCCAGGAATATTTAAAAAAGAGAGGTCATTGTTGAAGCGGTAAAGCGGCAAGCAACAAAAGTTTTGGAAGTATTTATCCGAAAAATTTATCGTCTCCACAGGGATAGTGCTACCGAATTGCCGTTCGATGGGTTCTTAGTTTTGGGTTAAATGGGTTTTAAGTAAAAACGGAAAATATAACATATGAACATAAAATAAATACATTCTTGATAGAGAATAAATTATCTGGTTCGAATCTAAACTACTCCTTACAAATTTAAATTTATTACTCCGCCGCACTCAATTTACAATACTCGTTAGAATCACCACATATCTCTCACATCAATGTCCATTTTTGCAACACAGGCGAGAGTTCAACCATATTGCTCTTTCGACAATGTCTCAACCGATCGAACAACGCAAAGGCATTAAAGGTAACAGATATCCCCCTAATCAAGTTTCATGATGTCTATTTCTACAACAACACAAATTCAAAACATTTAAGCAAAAAGATCAAGGAAACACCGATTAAGATTTGTAAAGCAAACTTTATACAACTAGTAGAAAGAGTAACAAACATCCATGGTTTTAGAGTAATTTACATACAAACTCAACAAAAGAGAAATACAAAGAGAACAGAAGAAGAGGAATCAAACATTTCTTGGTTTGTCAACACCAATCGATGAGAAATTCGACCTCCGATCATCAAGATGCAACTCCCAATTGATGTTTTCAACCTCTCTCTACTCAAAAATGGTTGTGATGACTTTGGGAACAAATACCCCAAAGCATAATCCTAAAAAATATAATTTTTTCCTATTTAATGACTTTCAAAACCGCCCAGAGCGCGCGTCGCGCGCTAAGTCTGCTTAGCGTGCTACACTAGAACTTGAAATCTTATTTTGGGCATAACTTGAGAACCGTAACTCTGATTTGCACCCGGTTCGAAGCGTTGAAAAGCTTATTCAATTTCCTATCTAATAATGAATAAATATCAACAAAATTGATGAATTTTATCATACTTATTTGAGCCTTATCCGTTGACATGCTGCCCAAAATCGTGCGTTTGAAGCCGTGTCTTCGACACTTTATTGCTCTTGTTCCAAATACGCATCAATACCTGCAAAATGAATAGAAAACTATCAAACATTATAAAATTATATGAAAATACAACTATTCATAAAGTATACGAATTTACAAACAAAACAGAGATTATTCAAACGGTATTAACAAAAAGTATCGATAAGTGCAACAAATTATATACACAAAATAACAATATTTTTGCACTTATCAAACTCTTCCCAACTTAAACCTGTTTGCCCTCAAATAAGGCCAAACACTCAAAGAATCAAAAGTAAAAAATCAAAGAATCAAGAATCAACAAAGTTTAGAAAAACAAAACAATTGCACGGTTCAAACCAAAAACACACAAACAAAGTAAAAACTTACCACAATCCTACAACGACACATGAAAATGAAACGAATCCTAAGTACAAAAATCATACAAAATATTCTAAACAAGATATGCTCAACCACGAATCACACCTAGCAACAACTCATTGGTAGATGAAAAATACCAAAAGGTGAGGACTTTGACACACACCCAACAATCTTACAAACAATAGACAAAATGATGCGTTCATCCAAAAATAGTATTGAAAATACAACGACACGAATCACAAGTGCTTTCAAGGTTGTAATGTGGCTCAGTTAACAAACAAGTGATAAGTCTTAAAGCTAATCGAAATAAAAACTTGCCTAAACCTAAGGGAGTAATTACTTCCACAAAGTTTCAAACAATAAAATTCAAATCAAAACTTTCTTCCTTAACCACACGTTTCCCACCAAACACAATACTTATTAGCACAATCTTATTCATAATCTTTTTGTTATTTTCTATTTCAAAATTTTTCTCTTTTTTCTTTCTTTTTCTTTTCTTTCTTTTACACATTTTTTTCTTTTCTTTTCATTTTCTTTTCACAACCTCATACCAACCACAAAATAAATGGGCAAACATCCTCTCCTCAACTTCAATACAACTATCATCATAATAAGAAGGGTAATGCTAACATGTTAAGACCTAAAAAAGGAAATTTTATCTTGGAAATTGTGTATTGAATTAATTACAAATATATAATTAATTTTATTTTTTATTTTATTTAAGACAAACTTTTTTAATGTAGGTTTTTAAACATGTGCCATTAGGGTAAACATGTGACATTATGACACATGGTAGCATTACCCATAAAATAATATATAATATGTATATATTATTCGCTGTTTATTATCTATTAATTATATTCATTATCTATTATTAGTTTTTAAAATAGAATTTGACAACAAATTGTATATTATTTCCAAATCATATCAATGAGAAGCTGAGAATTATATTCTTATATGGTATCAAATTTCTCGATCCAAAACTCCTATAACATAACTCTTACTGCCACCCTTCTTCACCATGGCTACACCCATTATCCCCGCAAATAATGTTGACAGCCAACAATCAATCAATCTCCACCGGCGGTGCAAACCAAATTCCACTTTGTTTTCGCCATAAACAACATCAAAACCATCAGTCTAATGATGTTGGATAATGAAACCAACCACTATCTTTCATGGTCCGGTCTCTTTAAGGTGCAAACACGCATCCACAATGTGCTTGAACATATCATCCCATCTTTTGATGTGCGCGCATGACAAGTAGCAGCCAAATCAATATAATATTGGTATATCGACACCAGAGCTACTTCTCAGTACATGACATCTTCGCATCGTAATCTTTTGTCTTATTTTAAATTTAAAAAAATAAAAATAAATAGGAAATGGTCATTCCAATTTATGGTCTTGGTAGTGCACACATACCCACCCACACCATCTTCTTATTCTCAAAAATGTACTACATGTCCTAAACTTAATTAAAAATTTAATATACGTTTGTAAATTTACTACATATAATAAAGTTTCAATTGAACTTGACCCGTTTATTTTTTCTGTGAAGAATTTTTAGAGCCAGATGGATCTAATGAGATGTGAGAGTCGAGGCGATCTTTATCCCGACACCACTTTCTTGAATAAAGTTGAACTTACATATTCTTTTGCACATGTGACATCCTCTCTTTGGTATGATCGTTTAGGTCATCTAGGAGAATATGTTTTACATTCTCTTAGACAAAATAAATTGAGTGAATGTAATAAATCTAGAAATCATTTTTTTTTTCATTCTTGTCCTCTTGTAAATATGTTAAACTTTCATTCTTTAGTTCACATAATCATAGTTTGTTTTCATTTTATATTTTACATTTTACAAAATGATGTATGAACATCTTCCGTGTTAAGCTCGTTAGGAAATAAATATCTTCCTTTTTTGGATGATTATTCAAATTTATTGTAAATTTTTCTAATTTCACAAAAATCGCAAGTATATTCATGTTTATAAAAAACTTGAGCATTCATAAACACACAATTTCAATAGAAAATTAAAAGTATTTAATGTGACAATGGTCATGAAAATGTCAATAGTAATTTTTAAAAGGTAATGCTAACGAGTGCCCCAGGAGCACTTGTTAAGAGTTTAAAAATGTAAGCAATACTTATATTCATTGTTTTAAAAATGGAAATAATTGACTTTTTTAAAGAATAACAAAATTTGTTTTATTAAAATTGGTTGTATTCAATGTATTGGATATTGAAATAAATAATTTTTTTAAGATATATTTTCTTTATATGGAATGCTTAAAGAGTGCCCCTGAGACACTCGTTAGCATGACCCATTTTTAAAAAATATGTGAAATTAATGGAATTTCTTTTCGTTTATCTTGCCTTTATATATTTTCAAAAAACAGAAAATCTCAACGAAAATATGTTCCATTAACAATATTATATGCTCATTAGTAATTTACGCATCTTTACTTAAATCTTTTTTATATCATGCTCTTGAAATGGCAACATATCTTTTGAATATTTTATCAAACAAAATTCTCACATTTGAGTCACCCTTAAAATGTTGTATAAAAAATACTCCTTTTATTCTCAGTTACGCATATTTGGGTGTTTATGCTACCCCTTTTTCCATCTATTATAAGACACAAACTCCAACATCACTCCACACCCATGTGTCTTTCTTGGAAATTCATCAAGTCATTGAGACCATAAATGTTTAGATTTATCTTCAAATGACTTATTCTTTTTTTTCCATATTTCATTTAATAAAACCCCATTTCCTTATCCAACAATACACCCCAAGCTATTATAAACACCTTCCTAGACAATGACTTGTCCCCTCACATTATAAGCCACATAAAGACTCACACTCAAATTGGCCCACATCCAAGTTCAACGGTTCATTACCTAAATTGGTCCCACATCATGTCTGGACCAAACAAACATCCTACCCACTCAAAACCGTATTGCTCAGACACCCATCCCCTTATCTCCTACAAATCGGCACAACCCAATTCCCATCTCCCACTACCCAATTACAACATGACCAAACAAGTCAACATTCTCTTCCTCCCATTTTTTAACCCTTTTTACCAACAGACATCAAATCGGTTACTAGAAGTCAACATGGTATTTTTAAACCCATCAAAAAATATTTTGGCCTACACAACCATGTTCCTAGATGCACTCTACCTAAGAACCATGTATTGTACTTAAAGAACTAAATTGAGAAATGGTCATGGATGACGAATACAATGATCTAAACAAAAGTAAGATGTGGAATTTAATGCTACGACCACCTGATAATAATATTATTCGGTCTATATGGATTTTTATACATAAAGAAAAATATGATGATTCTTTTGAGAGGCATAAATTCTGACTTATAGGTGATGGTGCGGGTTAACAAGTTAGTACTTATTATGGAGAAACTATTAACTCAATTGTCAAACCGGCCACTATTTACATATTTATTAGAATTACTCTCTCTAAGTCATGGAAAATTCATCGGTTGGATGTCAAGAATGTTTTTCTACATAAAGAACTTAAATAAATGGTTTACATGTATCAACCATTAGAGTCTAAGGATTCAATTAATTCTAATCATGTGTGCCGTTTGCGTAAATTACTATGTGGGCTCAAAAAAGAGTCTCGAACTTGGTACAAGCGGATTGCGGACTATGTTTCATCTATTATTTTTTCAAAGTAAGTGTGATAACTCCTTTTCCATCTTCAAGAAAGACACTCACATGGCCTATATTCTACTTTATGTCGATGATAATATCCTTACCACATCTTCTGATGCTCTATGAAAATCTACCATTTCACTTCTCAGTTTCGAGGTGCTAGGAAAGATTTAAGACATCTGAGCTACATCTTGGATATTGTAGTACTTTCCACCAAAAAGATTTATTTCTCTCATAGAAAAAAGTATGTCAAAGAAATTCTTACACACGCTAAAATGTGTAGTGTTATATTTTGCACATAACCTTGTCTAGGGCGACAACTCGGAATCGCCCTAAGAAAGGGCGATAAAGAGAGGTGGCCTTGCCCCTGCGTTTTCATCGCCCCTAGGGAGAGAAAAAGTGGGATAAGATGTGTCTTAGATAGTGGAATAGTCAAGATAACTACTGACCCATTTATTCCTTGAGAATAGAAATTCAACTATCCACCTTTTAATTGGGTGGTCGACTATCTTTTCCAATAGAGTCTTAGGAGTCCAGAACTTCTATAAACAAACCATCCCTCAAATAGATATAAGACAACTCTCAAGTAACACTTACTTACACTCATTCAAACACCACTGAAATAGCGTTCTACTATGAGTAACTCTAGCAACATCCCTTCAACCGCCACATGCAGCCTAATAGTGGCGGTCGACAACAGGATCTCTCACCTCACGTGAGTTGGTCCCTAAAACAACCTCAAAGACCACTGTGCAGGATTATTCATCGTCATGAGCTAGCCTTCACCACATACGTGTAATATACTTATGATGATCTCTGAGTCTCCCCGCCCTTGTAGAAGAAT
The DNA here is from genome assembly GCF_029867415.1 of Vicia villosa. Lineage (NCBI taxonomy): Eukaryota > Viridiplantae > Streptophyta > Magnoliopsida > Fabales > Fabaceae > Vicia > Vicia villosa. The sequence goes on from NC_081181.1 coordinate 149,378,616, forward strand.
CATGCACACATGTGCTATTTTTGGACAATACAGAATGTACTTTTGCAAATTGTATTTAGCTCTAATAAACACAAAAGCACGGATGAATGACACACATAACACTCCATATAAGGATTCATCTCCCTATCGTAACCTTCTTAGTTCTTCATTATCTTACTTTTACTCAACCAAACATTTCATATGTATGTGGTACAACAAATATATCTTTTCATGCCCAACTTGGGGAAGACCACATGCAAACTCTCCGACGTATAAAGACCACATGCAAGCTCTCCGGCATGTCTGGTGATACGTTCAGGGTACACGACATTATGGTTTACACCTTTATCTCTCGTCAATCCACCTCTGATTATTATATATTTCTTGGTAATAATTGCTCTTTTATTCATCTAAAGAGCAACTCACATTATCTTACTCTAGTGTTGAATATGAGTACCATATTGTTGCCAATTTAATCTCTAAATCATGTTGGTTGCACAACCTTCTTCTCACAATAAGAGTTTTATTTGATGTAATGATGTTAATGACAAAATAAATATTATTTACTAAAATACTTTCATTAATTTTAATTAGTGAAATAATTAAAAGAGTGAAAATTAATAAATAAGGATATAGTAACCAAATTGCATTTGTATAATGAGTATTTATTGAGAAAAAATATGAAACCACACACTTTATGAAACATGAGAAAGTATTATTAATTGAAAAAGTAACCTACATATAAATCCAGAAATTTCATTATAATATAAAATAACCTTGGGTTCATGTGTAACAGCTAGAATATGATCATATGCCATTTAAAAAAATATAGATCCAACCATAAAAGATTAAAAAAAAATGTTTATTACACGTCTGTGTCAATAAGTTCACCTATGTTAAAGGATTACCTACACCTTGACCCCAAAAGAAAATGACTTAAACATATAGTTTGAACGAATGTAACCAAAAAGTTTTAAAAAATTATAATTGGAGCAAACACTAAAATATGTATGAAAATATATTAACTTAAAACAGAATGTGCAGAATGTATGTTTCATGAGCATTCAATTTGTGTGCGTGAGATTTAAGAAACAGCCACGGTTCTTGAACGATATATAGGATAAACTGTTATACATTTCACTACAAAATATTCATATCAATACATTTGGTCTGGAGGTAAATCTTTGCACGTAGCAAGCTTCCCGTTGCTACTTTCACTAGTTCTTTATTTGCCTAACATAGTCGGAGCCGGAGGCAAAAAAATAATAGTGAAAGTAGCAAAAAGAAGCTCTTAAGATTTAGCACCCATCCCACCTTTATCATACATAAACAAGGAAAGTTAATTGTTCAAAAAATGTACAGTCAGTCATACTTACTTCAACTTGTACACTCTCTTCTATGTCTCGTCTCCTTTGTTTCATCTTGATTCGCTGCACTGCTGCTACTATCATACGAGCTAAATTCATCGAAAGCTACATTTCAACACTGGCTAACTACTATTCTAACATATAGAGATAATACACAACAAAATAAGAGGCCGGATTATCTACCCTAATACCGATTACAAAACTCTAAAGCCACAAAAGACAACAGTGCCTCTCTACCATTGATTTGCGACAACCTTTGAAATCGAAGGTAGAAAAACAACGTCGTTTTTTGTGCATCTAGAGTTGTGACACTACTACTATTATCCTTCAACTGTTTTTAACTTTTTAGCTTCGATGTCATAATTTCTCGACCATTTTTTATCTTCCAAGTCATCACTTCTCCACCATTTTTTAGTTTTTAGGTCATAACTTTCTGACCATTTCCTTACTCCATTGTCATAGTTTTCAGATCTTTTTTTAGCTTCCTTGTCATCATTTCGTGACCATTTTTTTGTTCCTATGTCATCATTTTCTGACCATTTTTTCTTTTGGATCTTTGACTTTTCTGGATCAATAATATCAAGAGCAGCAATAACGCATTTGCGGTATGAAAAATCTTCAACAGTCCCATCCGTTCGTATTATAAAAAAACATCGGCTATCTGTAAACTTGGGATGCCATCCAACCTGAGAATAGACAAGGAAAAAAATTCATAGAGCTTTATAATACATACTTTTAACTGGTAAAGAGATTGGTGAAACCAAAATGCACACAAGCATCTCTTTCCTAGAGTCAGTTTAAATAAACAAAAAAACATGACTTTCAAAAACCTCCCTTCTGAACAAATGGTAAGAAATCTCAGAATAACTGACTTTTTTTAACAATATTGAACTTCTACATCACATGTATAAACCAATTTCATGCAAGCACACATACCTTTATGTCTTGTAGTCCGGAGCCAAGCTTCTCATTTTTACGAGGATGAAAATGCAAAACCCTCATTATTGTTGACTTGTCTCTCTCACCTAGTATCTCATCAACCAGATACCTGCACAGACAACATCCAAAGTTGAAAATTATTCTGCAAAGCATATATCATACATTAAAGAAGGGGAACCAACTAGCCACCAAATACAACTATGTCCAATAAAATATATAGCTCATGTTTAGTAGCAATAAACAGAAAACATGCAGTTATTAAAAACTGAGAGGAAACCCCACTAAGAAACTATCAAATTAGAGGGACTTATTTTTAGATATGAAATAATAGGGATCGGCAAATAATTTGACCTTTATTTAAGAGTTACAATCACCCCTAAAGATGAAGAAACAGGTAAAATAAAATTAAAATTTCTATAATATATCAAATTGCAAAACATTGACTGTGCCCCTTAATGATTATGAGGCAGATAATACTTGTGGAGAAGCATTTAACTGCAAGAAACTATAATGGCAGGCATAATGATATATACAACCTTCCAGGTGTGTTATGTTTGGTTTAATATTAATGAATCCTATATATCGTAATGTCAATATCACTACATAGATACAGTGATTTATGCCATCAAATGCACAAACAACCATTATTAACCCATAGAAAAGCTATATGTGGATCAACTTACTTGTTCAGTATGAACCTTGATGCAGTAGTAAGCTTCTGAATATCATTTGCAGTAATGTTATTTCTTATAGCACCCTTCCACTTAGACTCTTTTGGAGCGTAACCACCATTTTTATGCCTAAACTCTGAATTGCAATTTCTGGACGAATATTTGTGAGATTGAGGGATAACAGTCTCTTGTTCAAGCTTGCTAAAACTGGTTTCTAGCAGACCATATACATCTACAGGCTTATCAATTTCTTGTACCTGTTAAAAACAACCACCATAGTAAAACTTATTAGATACAGTAAAGTCTATTAATTGATAATGGGAAATTGAAGAAGGAAGTATTACAATAAGAAATCTAGTTGAAGTTCATATAATTCATGCATGAATATATTTGTACAGGGAAAAGAAAAATAAGAAAGTCTAAAGTAAGTGCCAGGATGCTACATTTTTGTGAGAACAGTTGCCAAAAGTTTATAACAGAAAATCTCCATGACTTTTTTAAGAGAATTAAATTTACTAAAACATAAAACCTGCACACAGTGGCTCATTACATTTTAGGGGCTTTTTCGAAATTGGAGACATATGAATGATCAATCAAAACCTCATTGGAGGCTAGAAGTTAATAGATAGGAAAATAAAACCTTACCTTCTCTGAGTATATAATATCAAACTGCCCACCTGTCCCCATGGGGAGACAATTTCCCCAAGCCAATGCATCCAGGCTGCCCTGGAGATCATCTACGACTCCAGACTTTGCAGCTTTTAAAAAGGAAGTGCCGGGATTCTGAAATAAGATTCCACAATTTCAGCATGAATTATACAGGTTATCATAAATTATAATCTCATTGCATTAAAAAATATGAATCATTTGATTGGAATCATAAATGCAAAAACTGACTGAAAAGCATGCTTGCACGAAGGGTGATGAAACAGCTGCATGTTTTCTTTGCCGCGCCATGCCTTTAGCATTTAATCCCACAAACTCTCCACAAGATGAAAGACTATTGGCAACAAGGCGCAGATGCTTAGGAAGGATTGACTTGCCAGTGTCAGATGTTGCAGACGACAAATTCTGCATGTAAATATCATATGCTAGTACATTAAATACACATCTCCATAACTTTCAGATAGGAACATGTTATAAAGGAGGGAAATTTATTTAATCATACATGGAGATATTGCTGCCATCCTGCATCGATTCCAAAGGCTGAGCAGAAATGATGAATGTTATCAGGATGACTTCGTGTCCAGTCAATTAACGGCATTATTCTGTGACAATGGTTTATCAGTGAACCCCAGAATGCACCACTGTCATTGTCAGTGGCCATGGTAACCTTCAAGTATAGTTCACCAGAAGAACCATAAGATTTCGATACTTTTGGAAGATCCTTCCAGAGAATGTCAACCTTCTTGATCTCCAAAAATCCTAAAGGACATTACAAAAATTCATGATAGTCGTAAGTGTGGGCATATTTTACTTTTACTAGAACTAGCAATATATAGTCAGGTATAGATCAAACCAGAAGTTGACATATTTTACTTCCTGATCAGTTTTTAGTGACCTAGTCCTCTGACCACATAGAACCTCAATTATTCATACAAGTTACAACTACGCTTTTAACCCATATACCAAAAAGATCTTAGCTCTATCAAGCTCTCATAACAGTAAAGTTGGAATCATAAATTGATATGACTATACATAAGAAAAGTTCAACTGTCATGATGTACTAGGCATATTCTTTAAAAGGATTTTTTTGAAAATCATCATTTTAAATTACAGATGGATATTCTGATTAGGTTACTACCAACCTTTTATAGCTGTTTGCAAAAGTAAAGGAATCAGAACATTTCGAATAGCATCCAGCTGTTCAGCATTCTTAGAGTCTTCGACAAGTGTGACGGTGATGCAATCTTCACTGTCTTTTTTTTTATAAACAGAGGTTTCTCCACCTTCCTTAGCCATGCAATCTATACAATATTTCCTGCTATTTCATAGTCTTGTTAATAGCTATGGTAAAAACTCCAAGCAAGAATAAGAATTGAAGTAAAGAACCTTAGATGATAAGAACTGTCAATAGTCTAGTCAATTTTTTTCATTCCTTAAGAGTCACAAAATTATAATCTAGCCAATCACACATGGCCTATGTTCATCCTTGATCAAAATTGAAGCTTACAATTATCTTGCCACTTATTAAAAAACTATTCTACACATATATCTGGTTTATACAGCAATACGGAATGCAAAAAGTTCACCCACATTTTGATACTGACAATTATTGGACCAAATAATATCCAAATTTCCTGTGTAATGGTCTTGTTGTAATTGAAATAGAATGCATAGTTCCATTAAACTAAATCATAATTTTAGAACATCCACTAATTTTCAACCTTTATTTCTGACTTTCAATCTTTCTCTTCCTATCTATTATTTGGAAAACTCTTTTTAATGATGTATAACATTTTACCAATGCGAGAGGATTTCAGTACTATAAAGGAGCTGTACCAAAGTTATTGAAAATACCAAAGTTTGCATAAATTGTAGCAAGGTAGACAATTACGACTTTTGCAGTAAGGAAACAAGCAAAACACCCAAATAAAGCATTTTGACTTGGCATAACAAAAGCAATGAAACCATTATTAAATAATGACATAATGAAAACAGTGGAAGAACATGCCTAGATGTAGTCTAAATAATACTCTATTCTGCGAAGACACGGAAAATCAAATATATAACTTTGAGATAGGAAACAGTAGGCAGAATCAGAATTTTGTAACGCAACAAAGACTTTACAATCTTTATGATCATTGAATATTTCATCCAGTGACAAGACAATATTTGAAGCACCAGAATAAAAGAAACTTACTTGCTTGATATTTTCATATTGGGAAGAGTGAATTTTGAATCTTTTCTGAAGGAGTCATATCTCTGGTAAAGGGAGTCAATGATAGAATGCACTTCTAAATTTCTTCTTGTTAAATTTTCCTTGTCTAAATGAAAATGGCAAACCCAAGGACTGTGTTTTTCTAAATTGCAAGACTGTGGAGTGAATATTATCATGACAGTAGAAACAACGTTTGAGAACATTAATCTTTCCAAATAATTCTTAACTTCCAGTGCTGCATACTCAAACCCATTTCTCTGTTTACCAATTTTCTCAGACAAAAATAAAGACACTGTCTGATCACCACTTCTTTTCCTTGAACCACACTCCAGAACATTTTTTAAATTCAGCAAAGGTGATGCTTCAAGTAGACTAATAGGCTGACTCAAAGCACTGTAAGCAGCCTCAGAAAACGCACAAGCAGAAAGCGCTCCGACTGGTTCACCGCCTATAATATCCTCTCGAAAATTGCTATCACAAGACAAATCCTCTTCAGCATCATAAGAAAACTGAATAAGTTGATTCCCATATAAGTTTCTCACAGATCCATCATATGCATCGTACATATCACGCATGAAGAACATAAGTCTACGGGTCAATGTCCCAGGAAGGTCTGCATTGTCACTGAAAGAGCTGTCACGATTCGTCACTGAATGAACAAAACATTCAAGTGGGTTCAACCCAGTAAGAAAAGAGCTTTCAACCACAGCATGAGCAATGTAAGATTGGCCTGGTTCAGAAAACATTTCTGTTGAATGAAGCCCCTTATGACTGTTCCAACCAGCACATGTGAGTTCCCGTGGAATTCTGTATGACAAGCGAACCAGGGAATGTTGAAGTCCAAGGCACATGGAATGTTGCACTAATTTCAGTAAATTACCCTTACTTCCAGCCTTAAACATAGCAAGGAAAGTATTTTCCTTGCACGCGTGTTTATCAGCTAAACTTTGAATATTGCGAAAAACCTGTTTAAAAGCATCAACTGACGCTTGACTTAGAGCAGCAGATATTTGTCTTTCATAATTCAGACGATCCACGTCAACAGTCATATCATTTTCACTATCTGCTAGACTTCCTGAAAGAAAATCACAAAAATGATTTACCAATAACTGGTTGAAATCACAAGCCTGTTCGGCTTCTCGTAATCCATATGAGATTTCCTCCATCATGTTTTTACGCGCATAGGTATCAGAAGAAAGGTACAAATCTGAAAGGGAAACACTAAACCCAGTCATAGACAACCACTCACAAAGAGCTTTCTGTGCACCATGCAAAATATCCAGAGTCTCCCCTTGAAAATTTTCCACAAGACTTTGGAAAACATTGTTCTCTGAATCGCGTAACCACCCAGAAGCCTCCGAACAAGATATCAGCTCCCCATCACTAACAAAAACATCATTTGAAGGAAAAGCGTAGTCAAAATTAGAAGGCAAGAGCATGCTGACCAATTGCTTGCCACTCCAAAATGAGGTATTACTTGAAGGAGCCTTTACAATTGCAGGGGGTGTTAATTTTCTATTGCAAAGCATTTGAAGTTGCTGGATTTGGTAAACATTCAAAAGGACCCCATCTTGCAACAGCAAATATGCAGCAGTTAAACTATCCTGAGAAAGCGAAAGCAGATTTGTACCACTCTGCCCATTAATCAATTGCTTATCCAAAGCAACCAACTCGTTAAGCTCCACTCTAGCAGCAACAGATTGTGGAATATACCCGTGAAGGCAATCACCATCAAAATCCCCCTTCAGAGGTGAGCAACAGATTGGGTTAATAGATACTACAGAAGGTATTGGAAGAACCCTAACCGTGAGAGCAATCATAGAATGTTGATGTATGGAAGGAGGTCTATTTATCAACACTATATCCCCATCAACAAGAGGCCGGTAAATTACGTCTCCTATCTGCAAATCTTCTTTTTTATACAGAACCACTGGTTTACCCTTTCTGCGAACATTTATATGCCCCTTCTCTAGTAAACGCAGCTCACAACAGTAAAGCAAATTTTGCTTATTCTGCCTATTTACGTACTCAGAAACCTGCAAACCTTCTGCAATTTGACAGGGTATACCAATTTCACTTATCTCGAGGTCTGGATCACCAACAACCACAGTTCGGAATGTACTGTCATTGCGTTTTCCAAGAACTACATCTTTCATCCATCTTAAGCCAGAAGAATTGCAAGCATTTTCTCCAACCTTTCTTTGTTGCAACTCAGTAAAAACATTAATTGGTGTTCTATCAGGATTTATCTGCATTTTAAAAATAAACCATAAGCGACAAGCATAATTTTGGATAAGTAGAGAAAACAAAAGATAAGCAGCAGAGACACTTGCCTTGGAAAACCGCAAGCAATCCAAAACACGAGAACTTAACTCATTTGCTGTACCCCTGAAATCAACCAATTTCTTGCAAGCTCTGGTCCTGTTATCCTATAAGTATTTAACCAGGCAGAATAACATTAAAAATTTGAATTCAAATGTGACCACTTAGAAATATTAAAGACTATTAGAGAGGAAAAATACACTTACAAAACTCAATGGATATCCCCCAGAAAGTCGATGAGGGACTTCCGTGACACGATGACAATTTGGTGCCACCAGGAAGCAACTGAGACCAACCAAATCCATGCTTGGTATATACTTTTCAATGAAGTTTGAATCAACACCACTTAATAATTGCTCAACCTAAATATCAAAAAAGAAATATAAACTTTACATTAGCCTAGAACCAGAAAAAAAAAAGTAGGGTGAGGTTTCGTTAACCGCTGCACAGTTTAATAAATTGCATGTCGTCTCGTGTTTTATGACTTCACACCAATTTTCAGACCTTTTTAAAATTGTTTGCTTCTATTTCAGTTGATTTACCTTTGAAAATATTATGTTGCATTGTCTTTGCCTAGAAACAAAAACAAATAAGCAAGCTTGAATTCATGCTATTAAACGTGTTTTTGTTGGATATTCGCCCACCCAAAAGGGATATAAGTGTTTTGATCCCAATATAAAACAGTTATTCGTAACTACGGGATGTTCTATTTTTAAAAAATCAATCTTTTTTTGAAACGATCATCTTCAGTGGGGGTAAATCAAATGAAGATTCGTCTTTCTTTCTCTATAATTTAATTCTTCTGGAAAATATGCATATTTCACATAGTTTTGTCCTGTTTTTATCTTAAAAAAATGTAAACCTTCTTTCATGACCGAGGATATCACCAAATCAAGGGCAACACACAAAGATTTCAACTATAGGTCTTTGGAACCTGAGGATAGTCATGAAAGAAAACAAATGTGACTACATGAGCATCCTTTAATGAAATAGAAAGAAAGCTTGGAGAATATGACAGCACATGGAAAGGAATGGCCTATGAAAGAAAGAACCGTGATCAAATAGAAGACATAATTCCTTGGCACAGACATGAGTCTTGAACGGAGGGAGAATCAACCCACCAAAGCAAGAAAGGCAAAGGTAAAACTCTCCCTGATTTTAATTATCCTGATTTTGATGTTCCCATTTCCCATGCCTAATAGGAAACTTGTTAGTGGTTGCTCCAATTTATCATATTCTAATTTATCATTTTCTTTTACTGCATTTACCTCTTGTCTTGCATAAAAATTCCAAAGAATGTACATGAAGCTCTATATGTTCCCAAGTAGAAGGAAGATGTGTTTGAGATGAAAGTGTTTGAGAAGAATAACGACGCGAGTGTTATGACTATACCAATTGAAGAGAGTGGTATGTAAGTGGTTGTTTACAGTAAAATTCAACTCTAATAGTCCAGAAGAAAGATATAAAGCTGAGTTGGTAGATAGAGTTTACTCAGACATAAGGTGTATAGACTACTCAGAATTTCAAAAACCTTTACTCTTGTTGCAAAGCTTTACATTGTTAGGACCTCCTATCTCTTGCTGCTAATTTGGATTGACCAGTCTATTAGTTGGATAATGCTTTTCTCAATGGCAATCTAGAAGAAGTGCACATGGATGGCCCTCCAGGCTTTAAAGAAAAATTTGGGTAAAAGTGTGAAAATTGAAGAGAAAAAAAGACATTAATATGTGCTAAAACACTATCCAAGAGCTTGGTTTAAAAAAAGGAAAATTTGGGTCAAAAATGTGTAAATTGGAAAAATGTATTATGTGCTAAATAAAGCACTATCCTAGAGCTTGATTTAAAAAATTTAAACAATCAGTAAAGAAACAGGGACACACCTAGAGGCTATCATCAGATCACACTATTCACAAAGTATAACTTTAGTGGGAAAATGACGGTCCGAATTTCTCTCCGTTCCACAATGAGTGGTCTAGTTGACCATTTCACATATATTAAGAAAAGTGAATAAATGAAAGAGAGAGAGTGATGTAGAGCAGACAATATTCGCATGAACCAAATGCAAAACTTTGAACTTTGAGAAAAAGGGACATACTTGTTGACGCAGGAATATACCAGGAATTAATTGGAAAATTATTTACTTGGTTCATAAGTGACCTTCTTTTGCCTTCACTGTTGGTGTTGGCGTTGGCAGTCAAATTATTCATGCCCCTTATAAAAGACATTTTCTTTCCAAAAAAAAAAGAATGTGGTTATATTTGTTTATGCAAATTAAAAGGAAGGATTTGTTACAAATAGAAAATCCACTTCAAATTATTGTACTTGTATGTGGGGAAATTTGGTAACATGGAGTAGTAAGAAGCAAGGAGTAGTTGCTAGATGCAGTGCGGGGGCTAAGTTTAGTACAATGGATCAAGAAATTTGTGAAAGTCTTTGGATTGCATCAAGTTCTCAATAGATTCTAGACATACTACGTCTACCTTTTTTTAACTTCAAATGAGGAAACGAGATATTTTGACCAAGAGCTTAAGCAAATTGGGCATGATTGACATCTATGTACCAATTTTAGAGGGGCTATTGAAATATTTGGTCATTGTTAGCCTTGATACTATTTTTTTTTATTTGGCTTTCACACTTTGGGTCCCAAGGGAATAGGGCCCTAGTTATCTAGAGCTTGTGCCAAGAGGTATGGGCAGGCCAAACATTGTCCTCACCAGAAATTGAACTCGGTATTCCCCGAACCTTCGTTCCTTGATACTATTTTGATTTTACATTTTTTTTTCTTTTATTTCAATTCTTTAAATCACTCCTTAATGTCTTTATGTACTCTCTCGTATAAAAGGGGCACCTTTCTAATTTGAATAAACAAGTTCTACAGTTACATAATATTTCAACAGTACAAAAGGATAATGATACAAAACTATAAGTGTGTAAAAGTAGGTAGTGCTACCTGAACGGGTGATAAAACCCTCCTATTTACATGATTTTCTTCTGGTTGAGCATCTCCAAGAATAAAATCCCAATAATCAGCAGGCAGTCCTCGCCCCAAATTTCTTTTCTTGTTTAAAGATGCATCATTTACTTCCACAATAATTGCAGTTCTCCTGAAGAAATCATTGGATGAAACTCTGAATTTCATGGCGGGATAACGGCCCATACCATTTCCCTATTTGATGCATAAGCTGTCTTAGAGTGGCAAAAAAAGTGGGGGAAATATTTCTTCAGAGTGAATCAGAGAAGATCATATAGTAAACTTACAGAACAATATTTGCAACCTTTGGGCTGATTATTGATTCCAAGGAGTGATTTATGACGCTGTATTAAGAAAATTGAACATTAACAATAGGAAACAGATAACAAGAAATGCAAGTCCAAACAAACAGATAACCGGTACTGTGTGTGTTCAATAAAATAAATGTCTTTGTTTTCTCCATCTTTTAAGCTTTCTCGTCTCCGCAGCCTTAAATTTACTTTCTCACTGGATTTATTACCCAAAACTCAGTTCCATATAACAATATCAGACACCATGATATCTCACCACATTACTATTCTATCACAAAATATCTTACTAAACTTAGAATATATTATAGATTATAACTTAGAATTTGTTAGCTTTCATATTTCCTATCTTTCATGATGCTCCCTTACCTAATTAGGATTAAGAGTGCAATATTAAATATAAAAAATTAGGATTACAATTTTGTCTTTTGTAAATGTATTCTTCGTACCATTCACAACAATATTATCATCTCAATTTTTATTGAGTATATCTTCCTTCCCCTTTACCTAAACCCTATAGCTTCAGAACTATCTAACTCAAACTCCCCAAAAGGGGAACTTCTTACTCTCTCACCCTTTTAACTCACCCCTACCTACCATCCAAATACAGAATAAGGAAGTTTTCAAAAACATTCTTGATAAAAAAAATAATTAGTTTTATTAATTAACATCCCAATTAGGGAATAAGTTTTGAAGATGGCTAATGATTCGCTACATAATAATATCATGTGTATAAATCTACACATATGTAAAGAAAAAACCTTAAATATAACATACAATGAGAGAAAATGACGGAAAACTACTTTGTGGCGTATGAAAGAGCCATTGCAAATACAAATGAAATAAAAAGACCGAATTTGGTTTGATTTAAATGAATATCACAATAAAGTTAAACCTTTAGACCATTTAAATTAGTAAAAGTACTAAATAAAATATCTTTAATGTTGTCCTTTTCTGCAAAGCAGGGGGGAAACGGATTAGAACTGAAGATGTTAGATCCCTCTAATAGATTTAGCATAGGAGCCTGTAAATGTGGCAGATATAACCCACATTCCTATCATACATAATTGAACTGTCAGGTGGTGGCTGAAATCAGTCACCTAGTTCTGGCGATAACTGTTGAAGCTACAGATCTCTAAATAAATTATGTTGAACTTAAAGTAAAGCTCTTTCAAGCTTAAAGCAAAGCACTGATGCCAGAACCGGGTCGATATCATAAAATATGACTCACGCACCATGTTTTAACAAAATAAGAATAAGAATGTAAGTGCAGCGTTAAATAAATTCCATTATTGCATGAGATAAGAAAAGAGAGTAATCCGAATGCTCCGTGAAACCCAAACCCGAAACAGGAAAGAAAACGGTTTGTGAGAGAACACTGTATGCACATTTTCTTCAGGCAATGCACACTATTCCAGACCAATGAGTAAAGAGATTTATTATGACTGAAAAAGAAGAATGTGCAAGCTCAGGCATGCAGTGCATTTAGAAAAAAATAGTTTTCATGCAAAATTTGGTTCCTATAGTTTATAGTTATTTCTTGCTGACATTCAGTGAAAGGTTTTACACTGTCAATGAGCATTGTGTAACTTGGCTAATGAAAGAAAAAATTTGCAACAGAGACGGACAGTGAAAATAGTTACACTACAATCTAATAAAATGAGACACTATTTTGGCTGTTGAAACTGTGAGAATTCAACATGGACAGTGAATAAAATTACCATTCTTCTAATTAACATCTGACAACAATTATTTTAAAATGGCATACACATAATAACAAGTTAAAGTTTGAACCTATGTCAAAAAAATCATTTACAATAACGTTGAAGATTCACTCAAAGCTGAAAGTCTTTTAAAAAGGATGCACATGTACCATAGGGCTAATAGATTATGGGGTTAAATATGTTTTGGTCCCTCTAAAAATTTCTTTCAAACTTCGGTCTCTCTAAATTTACTTACTGTTACCAATTTTAATCCCTGTTTTTCACCAAAGTTCATGTCGTGTTTTCCAAACGACTTTTTGGATAACATGTCACTTGTTAAGACTTTAAAATATTATTAACTTAATACGGATTAAATATTAAATAGTTAAATTATTAAACTAATGATATTTTAAGGTTTTGCCTGTTATGTACTAAAAAAACAGCTGGAACATGCAACATACATTTGTAAAAAGCAAGAGAATAAACTTGATAACAGAAAGTTGGTATATGTAGAGGGACCAAAACATATTTAACCATAGATTATACAAAATGCTGTGGTTTAAAACCAAGTCTCTGTTATAACAAATCCAGATAAACTGTGCTAATGTTGGTAGATATAAAAGATATCTGACCTTGATCCGTAATTCATGTCGAATAGATTTACATGCAGGGCAAATTTTTTTCAAGATTTCTGCAATCTCTGCCATGAAGTATGGATGTAATATGGTAAAAGGAAATTTGATTGCTCCAAAATGACCTGAATAATATATTAATTTATCAGTATCTGGTAGATTTCAAATAATCATCACACCACAAATCTCTAAACATATTTCCATATAACATGTACATTCACACCTTCACAGGACTTTCTATCTTTTGAACCACATGTCGTGCACCCATAAGACGAATTTGGAAGTCCCAAATCAGAACAAGTGACCTGCCCGGGCGCATTTATCTCCAAAGAAGAGATCTTCTCCTGCAGGCGTAAAACAAAATAACATAAATACATGATTATTAATAAGTTACATTGCAATAAGAAAGACTTATGATTGATAACCAATTCCATAAAATAGGGTTTTCTTTTCTCCCTTAAAAGGTAAAGGTAACCAATCCACCCAATAAGTGTTTCCATTTTACAAGTCGGTACATGCATTTGAACTAATTCCACTGCTAGACCAACACCAATAGTAAACTGACACACGCAGAATAACTACATGATAGATAGATATAAAAACAAGAGGATACTTAACTATATCTTCCCCGCTTAAAACATCAAACTTTATCGCTTTTATGAGACCAGATGGCACTTTGTGCTCTGTTGCAAGGTCTTCTTCATCCATCGAATCTGGTAACCTTGCACTCCGCATAAAATTTCAAGCAGCCTATTCATTGAAAAGAATTAATAAGAGTGTTGACAAAATGAGCTCAGAGAATACGTGAGTAAAATTACGTGTCTAAAGCTGAATTTGTATGTTTGTTTGCTAAGTCTAGGTTGTATGAATATATAGGTATGAACATATGCGGGTATGACAAAGTTTCTAAAAACTGAGGAATGGATGAAGGGTGATATATTACATATAATCATCAAAAATAAATAAACAATCAAAGAGTTAAAACAGAAGAAAAATACTTTCTTTGCTAACATTTTGTTCTACCACTTATTAGTATTGTTATTATTCTGTTATTAGGCAGCAGTTTGGTATTAGGCAGTTATTGAATAAATAGGCATCAGTTACTTTATTAATTATGTTATACCAGTTCTAACTAGTTAAAACCTCGATTTGAATAGTAAAATCCCACGATTTTGCAATTATGCTAGCCCTCGGTGATTAAAAGCATACGCAGAACTATATTTCGATGGAATAGGGGGAATCACCCTTGTAATTTTTTGAGTCATATAATCTACAATCTTTGAAACACTTTTGTGATTATGCTTCCGAATAAATATAAATTTATATAATTCTGCGATTATGTTTGCCCTCAGTGATTAAAAGTATACACAAAATTCTATTTTGGTGGAATAGGGTGGAATCACCCTTGTCAATCTTTGAATCCTATGTTCTATGATCTTTGAAACATTTCAGCGATTATGCTAATGAATAAATTTGAATTTATGTAAGTATTTGAAGTGTGATTAAAGAATTTAAACTAATTATCTTACTAGTGAGCTATGCTTATGAATTAAAATGTAAACAAGTATTATAAGTGATTTAAGGCTTTTTCTCTTACTAATATTACTTTCTATGCATATATATGAGCTTTATGAATTTTGTATAATCTTAAGATTTCATGGTTTAAATTTCACTACCCCTTCCCAATTTTGTGGAAAATTTTAATTTTAAAGTCCTTGGTTCTAACATATTCTAACTCAATGTCATCAATAAAATTCCATAAATAACATAAAGAGCCAAAAAAATACAAAAAGTGAGACACATAATTTGATAAGTATTTAGTAGCAATTGTTTCAGTTATCAGAAAACTGAAACAAATCAGTTAGTAAAAAAAAGCCCTTCTGCATGAACAAGCCTGTATTTGGATTATACAAGTTCCTTGTGAAGAAGCTTAACAAAGATGTACATTATGGTTGTCAAAATCGGGATCTCGATAAAGATTGTTAGATTATAGAAAAAGCGTAAATCGTAGGATCGTAACACGGATCGTAAGATCCCAAGAAATAGACAAAATTATAGAAATAACTAGGAAAAATTACTTTTAACATAAAATTCTCATTAATTTAATCATCAATAGCAAATATTTTATCCAAAATAACATAATAGAAGGTCATTTAAAACATTGCAAGTCCCAAAATCCTAAAATATGTGTGCCCAACAGTTAGGGTTAATTATGGATCAGTTTATGGGCCGATTCCAATTGTTTAATAACCTGGTTGAAACGGGTCTAAAGTGGGTAAAAACAAAAAATGGATCGTTGGGATCTTAAGATCCCACGTTTTAAAAATCTTTCTCTAGGAGTTCAAAGCTCCAGCCAAATCCAAGATCTTTGTGCCACTTAAATTGGTGGCTGGTTGCCGGAGCGTAAGATCGTAAGATTTTGGGAGTTAGAGCTAGATCCGACAACCATGTGTACATAAACCAATAAACATTTACAAAAGAAAAAAAAACATATATCAAGAAATCAAATATTAAGCCAAAGATGAACAAAATTATTGATAGAAAAAAGCTTCTGGAAACAGATATTCATAATACCTTCAAAAACTGATAAGCTGCGCTCTTAACTTGAAACTCTGCCCAGAAAACTAATTTCAGGAAAAGCTGCAACAAACAAAAAAAATAACATTATACTATTAACGCCTAGAGCTCTTAGATTATGTCATTCACCATTAAGATTAATCCAATATACCAATATTGGGAAGCTACAACAACAACAACGTCATAATGAACTTTTCCACAAAAGTAGATAAAAAAACACATCATACAGTACTGATTCCAAAATCTTGATTAATAACATTAAACATAGATAATTAATTAAGAAGTTTATCAGTGATAAGTGAAAAGCAAAAGCACATTACGAAGAAAACGATTCTGGAACGAATATCATTAAACATAGATAAACATACATAGATGATTAATTAAGAAGTTCATCCGTGAGAAGTGAAAAGCGAAAGCACATTGCGAAGAAAACGGTTCTAGAAGCGATTAAAACCTCGATCATATAACATGCAAAGATAAAACACGAAGCACATTGCAAAAATCGAACTCGTACCGTTGTAAATAAAGCCGCAGCAATTTCAAAATCAAGCTATTGAAGAAATTCCGCGAATCAAAACAAATTTAACAGAAAAATCAAAAAGAAAAAGCGATTATGAATTATACATAGGATAGAAAGGTAAAAGTTACTCACCAGAATAAATGCAGTTATTATGATGAACGCGAGTTGGCCAATAAGTTAGGTTGAGTTTGGCTTTGAGAAAATCCAAAGAGAAAGAATGAATTAAAGAAAAAGCGGAAGCCAAACGCCGCTGGTCAGTTTGGATGACGGTAGTAGAAAGAAATAAGTTGAGAGAGAGAAAGTAGAGTCCGGGGAGACCGAGGGTGAAAGAAAAGAAAAGGGTCAGTGTACTTTTTGGCTCGGGTCTCTAGGTCACTTTTTGAAAATTACCCTTGTGTTTGCGTTATATTTACGGTACTGGCCTTAATTTGCCATAAAACCTGTGTCATATAGTTGGTGGCTAAATATAATGTCTAGTCGAGAATCTGATTCATTATAATTTAATGAGCACGTATCACGTGCATCTATTATTCTTCGTGATAATTAATTTTAAAATACAAGTGACAACTTTTGAGGAGAGATTTATTTAATTGAGAAATTAATTAATATTCAAAAAAGTAAAAAAAATCTTACTATATTGATATTTTTACATTTTAAATTGTTGAAAATATTTATAGATATCTACTAATATGATTTGACAGGATGTATAATATGTTTGATTGAATGTAACTAACTGTATACAACTCTTTATGTATTTTTTTTATATCTAGAATACTACTTTTGTCTTTATATAAAAAGGTTTTTTTAGTTAAAATTATAAAAAGTTAAAGAATTTAATGATAATTTTAAATTTTTTATGATAGATATTATTTTTATTAATATATTATTTAATGGGAATATTTTTTATAGTATTTATTGTTGATTTTAAAAAAAAATGTAAAATAAATATTTTTTAAGAAATAATTAATGTGATTGAAAATTTATATAGTGTCTTATAGAAAAGATTGAAAATTTTTACAAAAATCTTATGATTAAAGGCAAATGTAGTGTAAAAAATCTAAAATTTCACTCACTCAAAAAATATGTATATTTATATTCAAGTTATAATTGAAAAATATAAATCATATATTTCTCTCTTTTATTTTCAAAGAATATATTTCTCTCTTATAATTCATAATTACTAGTATATGGGAATAAAAATAACACATACTTTAATAAATTAAAACTATCTCTTGTACTTTTTTTCAAGGTATACTAGCAAAATATTCTTGTCTATGCACAGTTAAATTACTTAATACGATATAAATTTTATTTAGATATACATGCAAATTTAAAATAAGTTATCCTATTATAAAATTAATAAGGATAATGTGAACTCAATTGTATTAAATAATCATACAAAATGATAAAAAAAAATTAAAAATTAATATATAAAAATTAGAATTTTATGTTTTAAATAAAGATAATTATTAATTAAAATAAAATATTTTTTATAGTGATCCCTTAGAAAAAAATTGACATTTAGAAATAAGAATTTTGTACAGACAATTGTTAATTTAAATAAAAATAGATATTTTTGTTGATTGTGGCCTATGAGAAAAAAATTGATTGAAAATAAAAATTTGTATTTCAACAATTATTAATTAAAATAAAATAGATACTTTGATAATAGTGACACGCAAAAAAAGAAATTTAAAATTTAAAAATAAGATTTATGTGTCTTAATTATAGCCAATTGTTAATTAAATATACACAATTGTTAATTAAATGTTAAATTAGATTAACTATTATTTTTAATAATAATAATAAATAAATAGAATTCATTAAATTTATTGAAAAAACAAAATTAAATACTAACATTGTATATATTTATACACCAAAAAAAATTTAATATGATAATCATATACTATAATTATAAAGAGATTTAAAAATTAAATATTTAATATTACTTTTATCTGTATATAAAAAGGTTTTTTAGTTAAAATCATAAGAAGTTGATAAAATTAATGATAATATTAAATATGTTGATAATTGATATTATTTTATTACTATATTATTTAATAGGAAATTTTTATTTTTTATTATAGTTACGGTTGATTTTAAATAATGTAAAACAAATTTAAATATTTTTTTAAGAAATAATTAATGTGGTTGAAAATTTAAATAGTGTCTTATAAGAGAGATTGGGAAAATTTTAGAAAATCTTAGGATTAAAGGCAAATTATAGTGTAAAAAATTCAAAATTTCACTCACTCGTTATCCATCTACAAAAATATTTATATTTATACTTAAGTTATAATTGAAAAATGCATCTTTGAAACATTGTACCACATCCCTGGAGAAAGAGCGCTCGAAAAATAGGCGTCTTAGGTTTCAATTATTTCTACAACCTCCTAGGTATTTTAAAGAATCGTTGTTAATGATCCCACATCGATTTAAGTTGTCTTTAGTCGAAAGTCTATTACAAAAGAATCTTCATGCAAACAAGCAAAATTTCAAAGGAACTAACTTGTTCCAAACTCTAACAATAGGGACCCTTCAATTATCCCCAAAATTCTAAGTAAGCACTTGAAAAATATCGTTGACATGATACTCACCATCAAAGTTAAGCAATCTTATCCATTTGTCTACTTTGATATCGTGCAAAAAAAAAAATTCTCCAAGAGAGTACAAAATCAAAGCAATTCATCATCACATGCAAATAGACGACATTTCTTCCTCCAATAAATAACAGTCATCTCCCACCCCCATATGCACATATCAACCACTAAAACCTCTTTAACTTGAGAAAATTCATACAACCTAATGAATTTATCTCTCAACAATGATCCATTTATCCAAGGATCATGACAAAAGTAATTGCTTTTGTCATTCCCCACCTCTATAAAAGAGACTCTTTAAACCACTTATCCATATACAGGTCTACTCCTTCCCTAATAAAAGCCAAATCTTTCCACCACCTTGATGTATTTCTCCCACCATCATGCATCTCACCTTTCACATTACCATATTTATGCATCAACATCCTAAACTATAAACCCTGCCAATTTGATCTAAGCCTCCAACGTCATTTTTCTAAAAGAGAATAATTGAAATCTCGTAACCTCCTCACCCCAACACATTCTTTGTCTCGATCAAGACAAACTTTGTCTCAATGAACCCTTTTATCCTTCACGCTCCCCTGAAGAAAAGATTTAAATAAAGACCCGATTTTAGAAATAATACCTGTTGGAGCCTTGAAGAAGGTAAGAAAGTAAATTGAGAGAGAAAACGAGAGACGTTTGAGTAAGATAACCCTACCACCCATAGATAATTGATGACATTTTCACTCAGAGAGTCTTTTTTTTATTCTATCAATCATGGGCATCCAGAAAGATAATTTACGGTATTTTTCTCCAATGGAGAGGTCAAGATAAGTAAAATATAAATTCCTAAGCTTAAATTTAAAAACATGTGTTGCATCAACTAGCTAGGACTGCGGACAATAATTCCTACCAACAGGCTTTTTATGAAAATTGACTTTTAATCTTAAAAACAACTTAAGCAATTTTGAGTTAGCTTTGATTGATGGTCAAAATTGAGAAAGTCATTGCATTGCATAACATGCATATAAATCTAATAAAGAACATAGGATAACACTACCAACAATTTTTTTCAAAATTTACTAAGCGATGATGCCAATAAACAATTAAATTATTTTTAATTGAAATTGAATGACCTAAAAATGAATAACTTAAGTTTATTAAGAAACTACTTCTGACAATATTCAATATTATTGTGAATTAATTCACCATTAACTTAAATTGAAATAAAAACATTTTTTAAGTATTTGATATATCATACGCCAATGATTTTCTCACATTTTCATGCAATAAACATGAATTTAAGTGTTACACATTTCAATCACAAACAACAACACACATTACATACATGAACTATCAACATGTTTTTATCTCCATCAATCTTTATGTATTTAACATGTCTCGTTAAGTCATGCATGTCACATTATAAGAAATATTCTATATATAATTTTAAATTTTAACTTTGACCTATTATCTACCAAATAACTATTTGACTTAAATTTACTTTTTGTCCCTTATTTTATCAATAATAAATGTTTAATCCCCTTGTTTTAAAAACCAAGTTTTGTCCATTTTTATACAATCATTGACCGTTAAGTCCGATCGTTCTTGGTGTGTGCAAAGTATGACAATTAACTATAAAGATAAATCTCTGGCTTTAAATGGGGTCTCTGCTAGTGGACATTGGTCCTCTTGGATTAGTCGGTCGCAAGGTCGGATATCAAGATTTCAAAAAAAAAACTATAAAGATAAATCTCAAGTTTTATAAAATAAAAAGATGTATATATAAATGCGTTCATATACAAGAAAAAAATTATGACTCCCAATCTCACCAGATTAGATACCTATAAGTTGAGAAAATCATTAGATAAAATACATTCCTCTATATTATCTTTCAATTTATCTTATTGAATTTTCATATCATTAAGCAATTTCATGTATGTATCTGGTATCTTTTACATTTTGATTATTTAGCCACCAGCAGTCGATATAATGATATGCAACAAAAAACTCAAATTAATAAGCAATGTTCATTAATACAAATAAGCAATACAAAGAATGTGTTATGATTACTACTTAATCAATTACCAACTAGGAACGAAATTCAAAAGTACATCAAACAACAAAACTGAATGAAAACTATAAATGAGAATAAAATATAAAAGAATGAAAGAATATGATAAAGACAAAGTGAGACACCCCACTACTATGAATAAGTGATATTACTTCAGTTTGTATAGGGACTTCACTGCGGTTTTGTATGCGAGGTAAAGAAACGTGTCTTTGAAAATGTGTCGCATTTCCCCTCAGTTGTTTAGCTAACTGAGGGAAAATATTGGAATGGTCATGAGTTCGATCTCCAAAAATATTTTTTTTTCTTTTCAAGTGCATCTCACATTTTCTCTCAGTTGGATATCATAATCGAGGGAATAGATTGAGTCTTTTTACCTAGTGTTTAGAAATCAATTAAGGGTAAAACACTTGTTTATTTTTTATTTTTTTTAGAAATTACAAATTTTACATTTTAACTTGTATTTTTTACAAAACATAACCAAACCTAAATTATTTTGAAACAAAACATGATGGATTTTTTGAAACATAACAAAACATAGATAACCTAAACATAATAAAACAAAAAAGAATATACAAATGATTGGCCAACTAAGACAAAAACTCAAAATGCACAATATTGAACGGACGTCCTAAAGTTGTCATCTGTTAATGGTATCTGATTGTTAAATGTTTAATATAATTGAATTTTCTATGTCTTTATCATTATTGACATGGGGTATATATAATGCATAAGAGTTTACGTGATTTCCTTAATAGGAGCATAATTACAGGTAAATGATAACTACTAATTGATTACAAAATAAATACAAAATAAATATAAGCAGGAGGTTGAAGAAAGCTTGGGATGCTTTGAAAATCACCAAAGAGAACTATAGGAAGGCCTTTGGTGAAGATATTGACAATCTGGTGTTAGGAAGGAACATGAAGAACGTGGGCTTGACCATAGGCGACCTTCTCCCAAACAGAGTGAACGTCCATCTCAATATGTTTAGTACGCTAATGCTGGACAAGGTTATCAGATAGATGTTAGAAAAAGATTTGTTCTGATCAATATTCTTAGTTTTGATGATAACATTATATATGAATTTTGTATAAGACAGTGTGGTACTCTAATCCTATGCATTTTCCATTTCAGGAAATATATAAAGAGTATGCACAATTCAGCGCAAGAAGCACTAACTCAGAAGGTACAAGTATGCAACATTAGAACATGCTATCGCAAGATATCAGAAGATGGTCAAGCAGAATCAGAACATGGTTTATGAAGCATCAGAAGAACTTGAGTTCAGAAGCAGAAGCACTGAGGTTCTTATGGTATCACGCTAGAAGCACTTCAAGGTCAGAAGACAAGAAGATGCTCTGCACCAAGCTGAATGACTCTGATATTCAAACGTTGTATCTACAAAGATCAGATCAGAAGCAAGTACAAGATGGCAGGCTACGCTGACTGACAAAAGGAACGTTAAAAGCTATTAAAGGCAAAGTCAGTAAAAGCAGGAAAAGCAAGGCTCGAGGTAGTTGACAAAAGAGTGAAACATTAAATGCAAGGCTGTACGGAACACGCAACGCATTAAATGCTCCCAACGGTCATCTTTTCATAACGCCTATATATAGTGAAGTTCTGATCAAAAGCAAGGTTAATGAATTTGCAAACAACTTGCTGAAACGCTGTCGAATTCAAAAGTTATCAAACTTCATCTTCAAACTCACATTACTTTTGTAATATCTTAGTGAGATTAAGCTTAGAACTTTAAGAGAAATATCACAGTTGTGATTATAGCTTATTAAGAAGCATTGTAAAACTCTTATAAGAATTTGTTTACATTCATTTTTAAAAGAACTAGAGGAGATCAAGTTGTGATCGGATTCTCTAGAAGTCTTAGAGGGTATCTAAGCATTGTGTTCCTAGAGTGATCAAGTTGTGATCAGAATACTCTAGAAGACTTAGAAGGTATCTAAGTGGAAAACCATTGTAATCAAGGTTGATTAGTGGATTAAATCCTCAGGTGAGGTAAATCACTCTAAGGGGGTGGACTGGAGTAGTTTCGTTAACAACGAACCAGGATAAAAATCATTGTGCAATTGTTTTTATCTTAAGAGTTTTTAAAGTACACTTATTCAAACCCCCCCCCCCTTTCTAAGTGTTTTTCTATCCTTAAATAGATAGATAGCAATAACATTTTGATAGTACATCAGAATAGTCTTATAAAGGGGAAAATGAAGCTCCAAAAGAAGCTTGCAAAGCCAACATGTTTCTAAAACACATTAGTAACACCCTGGTACTCAGCCTCTGCACTTGAACGAGA
The DNA here is from genome assembly GCF_029867415.1 of Vicia villosa. Taxonomy (NCBI): domain Eukaryota; kingdom Viridiplantae; phylum Streptophyta; class Magnoliopsida; order Fabales; family Fabaceae; genus Vicia; species Vicia villosa. The sequence goes on from NC_081181.1 coordinate 149,402,447, forward strand.
AAGTGTAGGTTGTATCTTAGAAGACCATGAAATGAGGTTATCACTGAGAAAAACATAATAACCATAAGTAGATCAACGGGTGTCATGACACCCACCCCAATCAGCATTTGTGTAGGAAACAAGTTTCTCGATAGGAGAAGGATAAAAATGCAAATCATATTGTAAGGTTCCCTAAACATAACACGAGGTGTGTTTCAATGCAAGCATGTGCTTGGTATAGAGATCATCCATGTGAATACACACCTGATGGACATCATAAGAGATATCAGGACGGATAAATGTGAGATAGTGCAAAACACCGACAAGACTTTGATATAAGGTAGGATTTTCATATGGAGTGTCGACATATGTACTGAGCTTCTATTTGGTGTCAACTGGAGTAGCATATGGTTTCCATGAGGCTATATCGGCTGGAGCAATAATGTCACTAGTGTGGGTACTCTAACTAAGGAAAAGTCCATTTGCATGTCTGGTCACTGCAATGCCCAGAAAATAGCCCAATGGTCCCAAATCCTTCATAGAAAACTCTAAGGCAAGAAACCTCATAATAGATCTGTGTAGGTCATGAGAGGAATTGATGAGGGTGATGCAATCAACATAAAGCAAGATGTAGAGCCATGTCAAAGACACATTGCAAGTGGCCATGATCCGGGTAGGAGGTGCGAGTTGAGCCAATAATGTAGGTGAGGGAGAGGTATCCAAGTGATCGAAGAGGGCGAAAAGGGAGTGGCTGGGGAGTTTGGCGATGTATGGCGAGGGTCATGTATATGTGACTCTCTAAAAAGGTCATCTGATGGAGACTGTGAAGACGAATGAGTCCACTGATGTATAATAGAAGGGTGGAAAGCATCAATGACGTATATGCGGGCTAATGCGGAGGACAAGCGGACAAAGGGAATCTGAGTCTCATAAGAGATGACATACAACGAGATGGTGATTTTTTTGTGCGGCAAATAAACACATTTATAACCTCTATGATTAAGGGGATACCCCAAGAAAACACACGGAATTGAGCGGGGTTGTAACTTGTTAATGGTAGTGGAGGGAAACAATGGATAATAAAGACAACCAAATACGCGGAGATGTATGTAGGAGGGATCACAATGATACAATAGTTGAGTGGGAGAGCGATTAAACATAGTTTTTCGGGGAATTATGTTAAGATGGCATGTAGCCATTTGAAGTGCATAATGCCAAAACAAGGGAAAACAGAAATATGAGCGAAAAGAGTGCGAATCATGTTGTTAATGGTGCGTATTTTTTGTTTCATCTTGCCATTTTGTGATAAAATGTGAGGGCAAGAGAAGCGAAAAAAATGATAGCATTAGCAGCACAATAATTATGAAAAAATATATTGTCTTATTCTCGCCAATCATCACATTGAAAACATTTGACAATTTTAGAAAATTGTTTGCAAATTTGATTTGAGAGAGAAGTGAACATTTCAAAAACTTGAGATAATCAGAAAAATCATCCAAAAATAAAACATAATAACGATAACTAGTTGAACACAAAACTAGAGATGTCCATAATTCACAATGTAAAATATCAAAGGGCCTCACAATAGAATTATTGGATGAAAAAAAGGCAACCTAACATGTTTTCCAAACACACAAGAAGCGCATGTCCTAGAATTCAAATGTTCATAACTATTGAACTTTTTGCTATGAAAAGACTACAAGCTGGAGAACTGGGACGTCTGAGACAACTGTGCCAAAGATTGTAAGCAAGACCAACAAAATAATAAGGAGTAGTAAATGGATAGAGATCACCAAGGCTATCACGTCTCATGAATAGAATCCCCGTCTAAAAGTCATTGACCAAAAATCCAAAGGGATCAAAAGAAATAGAAACATTATTACCAATAGTGAGTTGTCGTACAGAAATCAATTTTTTTTATAATTTGTGGTGTGTGCAAAATATGGGTAAGGTTCAACGACTTGTTTTTATGGGAGGTGGGTAGGGTTATGTGTCCAGAGCCCTGATTCGGAATACCTTGTCTGCTAACAACAAACAATTTCTGATCTAAGTGACTTAAATTATAATACGATGGGAGATTACCTTGTGATTCCACTATGTGGGAAGAGGCATTTGTGTCCATGTATCATGTGTCGGCCGGAGGAGTGAGAGACATGGTGTGCATATCAATTGTGATGTCAATGGGTGACGACGAAGTTGTGGCATAGTAATCCTAAGGATGTTGACCCAAAATGCCCTATTGATAGGGAGGAGCAAAAGGGCGAAACCACTGAGAAGTAGGATACGAACACAGAGACATGACCCATGATGGTGGAGTCCAACCCCACTGCCGATAAGGGGGGTACTGTTGTTGCCAAGGAGGAGTACCTTGTCTGCTGCCACCTTGATGATCGCCATGGTTACGATGATTACCACCTGATTATGAGTGTTGTGAGAATGAGAGCGGTTGCCAGAGCGACGATTGGTGTTTTGGGATGAATCGTCAAAAGATCGTTGTTGGGTGGTAAGATAAGCGACATGAGACTCAATGGGCGTCATCTAAGCTAAATCGACTCCTTCCAATATGAGCATGAAACGAACTTGATGAAAGGAGGGGGAGCTGATTGCTTTGCCGAGTCAAGGTGGCAACATCCCGATAGGCATCTATAAGGCTGAAGATTAGCTGAAGGTTCAGACAATGATTGTTCACAAGAGCATCGACATCCCATAACTGGTCAGAAATCGTCTTTAGACATTAATAATTTGCAGACATTTAGAAAAGTCTCCATGCGAACACCAGAGAAATCCTGCTCAAGAGTGACAACAAGGGTGTTCTGATTATCTTGTAAGAGGTTAGCCAAATGATCCCAGGCAGCCAAAGTCGTGGAGTTAGGTTTCATGATGGTGGTTAGCAAGTCAACAAAAATAGTGAAATAGATCCACTGAAGCACAATTGAATCTAAGGTGGGCCACTGGTCATAAGTAGGGTCAGTGATAGACGGTGAAAGCTTGTTATCTAAAGACATAATATGATACCGTGTAAGGTAATTGAATTTTCTGTGTCTTTCTCATTACTGACAAGGGTGTATATTGTACATAAGAGTTCACTTGATGTTCTTAATAGGAGTAAAATTACATGTAAATAATAATTACAAATTGATTACACTATAAATACAAAATAAAATTTAAACAATATATAAAAACAATTATGATGATTATAACAAAAAAAAACACGCACATTATCTAAATCTTTTTCTTCATATGAGATAAAGACGTGTGCTGCGAAGGAAGGGGTCTCAAAAATATGGAAATTAAATCATGACATTTTTACATCTTCTTCCTATGAAATCATTAAAATATTTTTATAATTGTTCTAGTCTGGGCTGAGCAGGTCCATAGACGACCAGGCCAAATTTAGGTCTAGGCCCAATTGGGTGAACATCCCCCCGTGACCGTTGGAACCCCAAATCCACGTGCCTCACGAAGAGCACATGGTCAACCAATTAGCAGAAAACTCGGTCCTCTACCTCTGAACTCTATGGTCAGTTCAACCAGGATAGGCGTCACTTGCTGACTCTGCCCTACCACGTATGATCCTGGCAGTCTCCGTTTTGGGTTTGCACACCCAGTCCAATAGAGAGACCTTGGCTCAACGTTTGGGGATATAAACACCCTCTTTCACTAGAGGGTTAGGTATTCATTAATTCTCACTCTAAACCTTGGTACTTGCACTCTGGTTACTCTCTCTTCTCACTTTATCATCGGAGTACCTTGCAGTTACACTCCCTCATTCTCAGAAGATCACTCTGTTGCCAATCAGGACTATCTATTCTGATCAGGTACGATGAATAATAATCATTGAAAAATTAATATGGCATAGATTTGGTTTATATACATGCTCAAATATGTTTGTTTTATTTTCTCACTTAAATTAGACTACATTTCATTTGCTATAGGTATATGTCAATCAAACAACTCTAGCAAATTTATACTACATTTCATTTGCTATATAATTATATTTTAAATCCTTGTTATTGAACATGTCTTGTGATTTAGTCTTAAATTAACTCTAGCAATTTATACTACATTTCATTTGCTATATCTATATGTCGATCAAACAACTCTTCTAAATTGGATTCATGTACTTTGATAATCAATTAATTTCCTAAGTCTACCACTCTATTTTAAAATAAATATTACTTGACCAAATAAAATTTATTTTAAAATAAATATTACCATTTTTCAAGCGTGTCTTTTAAATATTTAAAACATTAAGTATTTTCAACTTTCATAAGATTAATTAATGTGATTTATTTAATAATTTTATTAAAAAATTTAATATGTGTAAAAAATCTTAAACCATACTAGTACTTGTTTTAAAATAGAAATGAAGTTTCATGATAAAAAAAATCTAATATAAGCCCAAAAAATATCACTCCAAGGTAAACACGTGAGTTTGTTAATTAGTGGGAGTGTACAATTTTGTTAAGGTAAACATGTGAGACGTGAGTAATGTGTAAATAAATAACGTTGTTTGTAACTCGTGAGCCTTTTAAATATAATAATCTCTGATTGATGTCATTGGTGTACGAGAGGAAATTGACAGGTATCTGAAACTTGGCACTGAAATTTTCGTCGTTAACCTCTTTTTCTGATGAGCAATTTGCATGTGCTATGGAAATATTTTTCTTCACAGCAATAATTCTTAGTTGGGAAAATACTTGGCCTCTTGCTTTTCACATTGATTGAATGATGGAGTATCTCATACACTGTTTCTGACATAGGCTTACTCACCAAAAGTAGAAACAAACATTTGAGTGATGCAAAGCAAAGAGGTATGGGAATGGAACTACTAGTACCTAGGAGTACTTTGTTTATGTTCTTCCCCAACTCTCACTCCCTATATTTCTCAGTCGGTGACACATTATTATGAATGATATCACAAATTTCTAATCCATATATAGGTTTAGCCGTTTAGGTACCGAGTATTACTATTCTCGAACTTAAAAACTACTCAAAGAATCAGTTATTAGATCTCAATAGTAGTACTTTTTTTCTTTTCAAATTATTACTATTGAAAGAAAAAAAAATCTCTCAATTATGAGTTTTACTATTTGTCTAAATTTTTTTTTTAAATTAGTAACAAATCCGTGCGTTTGCGAGGGTTCTGGTATGGTACGCGTATTTGTTTCAGATGTATATTTTTTAAAAGAAAAATATATGGTTATCCGTAAAAAATAAATAATTGAAGGTATAATTAATAAAAAAATATTTTGATCAATAACTTTATGTCCTGTTAATAATCAATATTTTGATCAATAAATTTATGTCCCGTTAATAATCAATATAAGAAGAATGTAAAAAAAAATTTTTTTTTTTAATCGAAAGAGTTTATTGAAAAGCATATTTTAAATTATATATGGATTAAAAAATAAAATTATTTGGATTAAAAAAACTTATTCTTGTTATGAAATAAGAAGAAAGAAGATAAAAGAGAAGAGAGAAAGATGAGAATAATTCTGTATTATTTCATTAGTGTATCTTTTACAATGAGGTTGATCCTATTTATAGGACAATATACACACAATGTAATAAATACAAAATATTATAAATAAGGAATAAGATGTTTGAGGGACAATCATCTAATTATTCATAACACTCCCCATTGGATGATTGTTTTGGATATGCCTAGTTAAAACCTTACTAGAAAAAACTCATTGGGAAAAAATCTAGTAAAGGAAAAAGAGTACAGTATCCTTTGAATGTGAACTGTCTCGTTAAAAACCTTACCATAAAAACTCAGTGGGACAAAACCATGGTGAAAGGAAAAAGAGTGCATAACATATTTATTTCTCCCCCTCATGCATACATTTATATGTGAGACAATATTCTTTGTAGTATTTGCCTAATAGTTCTTCTTGGAAGTGACTTCATATGCTAATAGTTATGAAGGATTTTATGAAGTTGTTTCCATGAGTTGTTTCTTAGATCTCCATGAAATTGGTGTACCTCCATAAGTAAACAAGTGACATATTTGTGATATATCATTATAAGGATCTGGTAAGTAACATAAACTTCTATGGTAAGAAAGTATTTGTCTGACTTTGTTTCAACTTCTGTGTATAGCAAGACACACCAATGCTCGAATTACACTAAGATATGATACTTCTAAAACAAGTAGTTTTCCTTATCTTCTCGAGGTCTGAAAAAGTCTTATCCAATCCAATGGTCTAACATAATAGGGGTAGACAATATTCGTCCATATACGAACGTTTTAATACCTTTTCTATATAAGATTCTTAATGTAGAAATATTCTACTTCCCAAATGCTTAATTTGTAAACATAGACATAACTTTGTCTTTTCTATGTCCTTTATCTCAGACTGTTTCTTTAAGAGATTTATAAATTTTGGAATCTCTTCAAGAATTCCAATAATTTTATGTCATCCACATATAGAAAATGATTTTCTAAACCTTTTTCATAAAAATACAATGACTATGTATTTATTTGTGTATCTCTCCCTTAGAGAATACTCATTAAGACAATTGTTCAATTTGATGGAGTAGCTATTTCGAGATCCAAAATTATCTATATCTGAGATATTAAACCCTTTAGCGAGTTTCAATAAATATCATTATCAATTGAGTCGTTTAAGTAAGATGTCACAACATCCATCATGTTCAAATTAAGCCCTTCATATGCCACAAGGCTAATCAAATATTGAAAAATTAATTAAATCCACTACAGGTGGATATGTTTCATCAAAATCAATCTTAAGTCTTTATGAAAATCATTGAGCAACAAATCAAACTTTATGCCATTCTTATTTTGATTTTTCACATAAACTCATTTATATCCCATTGGTTTTACACCTTGAGGTGTTGGGACTACATGTTCAAAATTGAGTCACTTGTAAAGTGAGTTTAATTCTTCTTCAGTTGAATATATTTATTTTTGGCCAATTCTCACTTTGTCTACAATCTTTGATAGACTTTTATTCATGATCCTCGTTATCATTTATCATCTTTAGCGCTATATTTTATCCGAAGATAATGTCAATATTGATTTTATTTTGGTTATCTTACTTTCGATTCTATTGCATTTCATTCATGACATAATTTATCGAGATCTATTTATTTCATATTTCAAGTACTTGATTAGTTCTTCTGGAACTGAAAAATAAATTATGTCAAAGTGCTCTTAGAATTTTCATATTCTCACTTGAGTCATCTTTAACTTTAGTTTCTTTTCTTAGTAGAAGACTTTTAACATTGGATCATCACACTTCAGGCGCGGCTACAACTCATTTGCAACATGAGCTTATCCAATAGGAGAATTTACTTTGAGTGGAGTATTAACATCTGGTAATTTGTTTCATAAACTTTGCAAATGAATAATATTTTGAACTTTTTATTCATATTGGTTTGTACGAGGATCAAAACAACAATTTATTTTATCAATTGAACTTCTGATTCACATTTGAACTTTTGATTCATACTTTTAGTTGCTTATTCTCTCTCCCCTAATATTGAGAAAATTAATTTATCAATTAATAGTCAGCCTACTAGGCTTCAAACAAGTATCCAATTATTGGATCAAGATACATCATCAAATACGGGATTCAGATAAAATATATTTTCTCAATATTATTTCAAAACTCATCTTAGTGTACTATATTGGAGCAATTGAATAATCACAACACATCCAAAATTTTACTTAAATGAGAGATATTAGGTTATTATCCTAAAATAATTTGTAAGTTAAGAGGAGAATTAACATATATTATCTTGTTGACTTAATGCGAATGAATATATTAATATTCATGTTTTGTGTTTCAAATATCTAATTTAGAACTTATGATCTTACAATTATCAATCATACAATTAACTTTAGACGTCTAAAGAATGGATCTTCAGGTCCATTTTTTTTTATGAACATATGCTACAAGATGTTCGATATTAATTTTAATAATATATGTGATACTTATCAATAAAGTTCTGAAAAATTCAGAAACTTAGATCTTAGTCTGAGAAAACAACTTCACAAACTTCTGGTTGTGGTGAGTAGACAATAAATATTTGCATAATATTTTAGTCAATGCAATAATTAATGTCATGAAAAACTCAATTTCTAAGATTTTTATTTTCCTTTAGAAACACACAAAATTTATTGGATTGAAGAAACTTCTGGTTCTTCAATACTAGATTTCGCATCATAATACATTTGGGATTGAAGAAACTTCTCGTTCTTCAGTACTAGTTTTCACATCATAATAAATTCGGGATGACCCAACCGATTTTGCCAACATTCTTAAATTTAATTTGTAAACTTCTGGATTACAATTATTCTTATGTTTTATGCTTGTTTAATTTGTAAAATTTTATTTGTAAAGTCCTGGTTTACAATTATGATTTGTAAATCGATTATGCTTGTTTATAATATATAGTGAAAATATACTTGAATTTTTGTTCTTATCAAAACATCAAGATAAAAATAGATATATTTTAAACAAATGATTAATTTTTATTTGATTTAATTGTTATAAACTAAATCTAAAGAAAAAATTATTCATTAATAACTAAATAAAATAACACAAATATCATAAGCAAATTTCAATAGAATAATATAATAATAAATAAGAATCAGAAAAACCAATATTAATATTAAGAGACACTATCATTACACTATAATATTTTAAACTGCTATATTAAAAATAAATGAATATAATAAAATATTTTGAAGATATTCTTGAAAGTATTTCCTTGATTGTATGATTCTTATATAATTGACCAATTTTTTTCTCAACAATGATCAACAAAAATTATATCATATAAAATATTATCGTGTAAATCAAATTATATATACATATCATAAGGTATATATATTATGTAGATACCAGGTAATTAGTTATATACATTAATACAGTGCTTCGTTCAAATTGACGATTATGGTAACAAAGTAATAAATATTTTGATACATGGACATGTTTGATTGTATTTTTATTTTATTTTTTTTCAAACATACATCATGATATATATATATATATATATAAAAATATATATATATATATATATATATATATATATATATATATATATATATATATATATATATATATATATATATATATATATATATATATATATATATATATATATATATATATATATATATATATATAGGGGACGACTCAAGTGAGAACACTTGGTTATTATGAGAAATGAGAACAATGAATCACGACCATTAAATTTTGATTTTGTTGATTTTAATGGACTGGATTGGTTTCTCTTTCTATATTGATTTAAAATAAATACTAAGGATCATAGAAAGAGAAACCAATCCTGTCCATTAAAATCAACAAAATCAAAATTTAATGGTCGTGATTCATTGTTCTCATTTCTCATAATAACCAAGTGTTCTCACTTGAGTCGTCCCCTATATATATATAGAGAGAGAGAGAGAGACACACACGATCAATTTGTTCCAGTATTACAAAAATATTTTTTTTTGATATCTAAAAAAAACAAATATGACGAATCGCTATCCTTGATAGGTTTTTCAGGAACTATATATGTAATACGGTGAACTGACTTTTTATATCGAAATGTGCGGTTAAGCAAGAGTCGCCACCGACTTTTATTTTATCCAAATAATCAGAAAGGCTAAAAGAACAGAGAAAAACCTTTTTTAAAAGAAAACGGGCTCGGGGGGTAATTATGCAAAGGGAAGGTGTAAGGCACCCTTTGCATCCATGGTTTTCCATGGGCTCTTAATTGCTTTGCTCGTTTTGAAAAGAAATGTAGAAGAAGAGACAAGGACTTTAGCTCGTAAATGAGCGTAGCCTTGAAAAAGTTTAGGAAAAATATTTAAACCAGAGCATGCAATTAAGGGCAAATTACCTTGATAGTTGATAAAAAATTCTTTTAGCCTTTCAGGGTGAAAGGGTCTATCCATGCCATAAGAGGGAAGGAAGCCTTTCATTTGGAGGTTGAAGGATCGTCGTATTATCGTTCGCCATAAGACTGACCCATGCCATAGAGAGGCAGGTAGTCTAAGGGAAGGATCAGAATAGCCTTTTTCGTAGGCAGCCAGAGGATACCTCAGCCTTTTCGTAGGCAACTTCCGAGGGTCGAGATCATGTGTATCGAAGGCAACATCATTAGGGACCATGATCTTAATCGAGGCAACATGGCTGAGGTATCCTCGTATTCGAGGGACTGGCTATTCTGCAAAAACACAAGGCAACAAGGCAACAGGCAACAGAGAGGTTTACCCAAAAGTGTGCGTGTGTGCACCAATCACGTGATTATGTTTAGTTATATTATCTTGTAAATTTACGTGATGCTAATTCAGTTAACAAGTTGCACTCCCTAGAATTACTAACCACGCAGTTTAATATAAACAGTAATAATGGGGGAAGGGAAATTGCAACCAGCGGAGGAGAGGGGAATTGAAACCAGCGGGATAAAATAAAACAAATAGGTTTGAAACAAGTAATAATATAATTGAGAGGTGGAAAAAATGGCAAACAGGGTGAGTGCATTATCGGTTCGGAGGCGGACATTGCTAACCTTAATAAAAAATAAATATAAAGAAATTAATAATAAATAAATAAAAAGGCACTTAGCTTTGCATTTGAATTTGATCTGACATGGTTGGCGGTCGGAGGAAGCCTCGAGATTAACCCTGAAAAGGCAAAAAAGCAAGGCACGTAAGTGTAAAATAGTCCATTGACTTTCGAGGTTTTTAACCCTATAAAGCAAATGAATATTTAAATGATAAAATAATAAAGAAGGGTAAAGTCGGGACTTAGCTTCGTAGAAGGCGAGGCGCGTAGCCGGAAGGCACCTAAAAAGCCAACCCTGAAAAGGCACAGAAAAAAGAAATATTCAGTGTAGGGTTATTCCTCGTAAACCCTAATTAAAATTCAAATTGAATATAATGATAAATTGATTTAATTACTTATTGGTCCTGCGACCTAATTAATTAAATCGGGACAAGAAAATTAAATCGAGTGCAAAAATAATTTTTAGGATTTTTTTTTTGGAATAAAAATAAGATACATATGAAATTTTAAAGGTTTTTAATAATTAAATCAATTTAAATAACCATTTTATAAATAATACACATATTAAATATTATGAAATAAAGTTAAATAATAAATATTAATATATTTATATAAAAATTTAATATAGTTTATATAAAAAAAACAATTTTTATTTGAAGACAAACAATATATATACATATATTAAAAATAAAATAAAAGAGGTTATGTAATAAAAAATAAAAAAATTCTGGAAATCTTAACTTTTGATCCAGTGTAACGCGCGTGCATGGTCCATGGTACTCCTGCAGGCTTTGGTGCGTGGGATCTTGATGAGAGAGAATCAGACGGCTGAGATGGTGAGGATACATCATTGCGCGCGCGGAGTACACACACCAGGGACACGTGCCAAGAAATTTTGAACCGGCCAACAGGACGACGCCACGTCCTTGTCTTCTTCCTTGGACTTTCAGAGACATTCTTTTACAGCGCTTTTTATAAAAGCGCTATGGAAACCTATGTTTTTCACACCTGCAAAATAGCGAATACCTCCAAACCAACAAGAAAATTTTTCGCGAGTACAGGAAACGAACCGACTAGGCCTTGCGAATTTGACCATGGCCTTGATTAACCTCAATTTTATCTATGCTAAAAAACCCCAATTTGGAGCTTCAAACCCTAGCATGGCAAGTCATTCGTAACAGCATAATAATGTCCAAAACTTTCCAGAATCGATCAATATAAGATACTAAACATAAATATGCAATTAGTTTTAAATATGGATGCATGAATTTGCGGGATCGAAGTAATTTAGAAAAACGCAAACCTTGTGTAATTGGTGATGATTCTGGATGCTGGGAACCTGGAAGATGATTAGAATTGCTTCAACGATGATCCAGGAATATGTTTAGATCAATGGGAATCCTTGTACCGACCTCTAACTCAGAATTGGTGTGTAGGATTTCCTTGCTTTTTTGAACTCGGGATTAGGGCTTTAGGCTGCAAAAAAAAAATCTCCTCAAGGCTTGCTATTTGTTGTGTTTATATAGGAGAAGACTTTTAGGTCAACAAATTTGAGAGAAATCCACTTGAATCTTTGATTACAAATTATGCAAATTTGATTGAAATTTGATTTATATTCCTTCTAATTTTGGCCTTGAATGATCCAATCTCTCTCCATTTACCATGTGCACGAAATTTGATTGAGTTTTGGAGTAAATATTGATTGGATTTGATTCAAACAAATTTCTTTCAAATCTTTTTGATTTTCTTTAATCTTATTGAACTTTTAATGAATAAAAAAAATTCAATAAAATTAATTTAAACCAAATAAATTCGTGGCCAATGATTTATGGGCCCCTAGTATCATAAGGAAGAAGTTTGGATCTCAAAAATATGGGCCCATTTGCAAAAGGTTTCAAGTTTTCTTCACATTTTCCCTCCAAAATGACCCAACTTTGACAAGGCCTATCTCTCTCATTTTTTGAGGTATGGAAGTGTTATAAGACTTTTTAGAAACCTTAGAGAGTCCTCTAACCAATGTCTTTGGTCTCATATCAAAATTATTTTCCATGCTCCTTTTATGTCCTTTTGAAAAAAGTGACTTTTGTTGACTTTTGCAAAGGACCTATAATGTTTTGGTCCATATCTCTCAATGGTGAATGATACTTCAATATGAGGATCTTGACAAAAAATCAGGAGTTTTGACCCTACTTTGACCATAGTTGACTTTTAGGTTAACTTAGTCGACTGTTGACTTCCTGAACAATTGAGTGACCAATTCTTTGAGAGGAGGCTTGATACTTGTCATAGAGGTAATGTGAAGTATATTGAGCCATATGAGATGCCTTGGAGCCATTGATTCACTGATTTTCCTTTGAATAAGCCAAACCCCAGTTTTAGAGCCTTGTATAGAAGAATGTGTCTAGGAGCTTTGTGTATTGTTTTGAACTTCATAAGAGAATAGTATGGGCAAATTTTGGGGTATGACAATATAGATCATTTGTTTTGCTATCCTTCAAGGATGCTTAATAAGTTCTTCAGGAACTATATAAATAATTCGTTTTGCTATCCTTCAGATAATTTGTTTTGCTATCCTTCAGAGATGCTTAATAAGTTCTTCAGAAACTATAAAAATAATTTGTTTTACTATCCTTCAGGGATGCTTGTTAAGTTCTTCAGGAACTATATGAATAATTCGTTTTGCTATCCTTAAGGGATGCTTAATAAGTTCTTCAGGAACTATATAAATAATTAGTTTTGCTATCCTTCAGGGATGGTTAATAAGTTATTCAGGAATTATATAAATAATTCGTTTTGCTATCCTTCAGGGATGCTTAATAAGTTCTTCAGGAACTATATGAATAATTCGTTTTGCTATCCTTCAGGGATGCTTAATAAGTTCTTCAGGAATTATATAAATAATTCATTTTGGTATTCTTCAGGGATGTTTAATAAGTAACACATAGATAATATATAATATAAACAAAAAATAAAATGAATAATAGTACCTTCTAAATCTCAGAGCCTCGTGTTGATAACGTGTTATGAAATAAGAAGAAAGAAGATAAAAGAGAAGAGAGAAAGATGAGAATAATTATGTATTATTTTATTGATGTATCTTTTACAACGAGGTTGGTCCTATTTATAGGACAATATACAGACAATGTAATAAATACAAAATATTATAAATAAGGAATAAGATGCTTGAGGGACAATCATCCAATTATTCATAGCAATTCTCATTTACTAAAAAAAATTTAACATGTATTTTAAAAAATAATTAAACATATTAAAATCAATTATACATCTGTGTTTAGCATGTATATAAACCACAAACAGGAGAGTGAACTTAAAATTGAACTATGAAAAATCTCTATTTTATGTAGTCACTAATTTATGTATGTATATTTTATTGAATACTTTTATTTGTATTTATTGTGATTGTCTCTTTCTAATAATATATATTTTTATAAATATAATATAAATCTTTATTTTAACTAAACTCTGGTAACATCAAGTTAAAAAAAATAAATAAATAAAAAGTACAAAAAAATACAGAGAGTACGTTCATGAACAGGGTACAAACAGAAAAAGAGAATCAAAATAAAAAAAATTCAAAACACATTACACAAATATCAATGTTACAATATCAATTCAAAGTAATTATTTATTACTACCAACAACTTTGTCTACTCTTATCAATTCAATGTTTATTCACTCTTATTTTTACTTGTATTGTCTATTCACATTGTATAATATATTATATCAATGATCAATATAATTTACATAGGGACTCACAAAAATCTGACATATCACATGTCATATATTTGTCTCTTTTCACACAATTTATTATATTAACTTATCTAACACTCTTCTCCCTCTTTTATACTAGTATTTCACACACTTTTTCATAAGTCCTAATTTATTTATCACTTTCAATTATTCATAGTGTGGATTCTACACTACTCTCTCTCTCTCTCTCTCTCTCTCTCTCTCTCTCTCTCTCTCTCTCTCTCTCTCTCTCTCTCTCTCTCTCTCTCTCTCTCTCTCTCTCTCTCTCTCTCTCTCTCTCTCTCTCTCTCTCTCTACACATTTCTTCTTCCACTCTCCCTTTCGGTTATCTCTATTAACAGTTTTCTTCTCTACACTCACACGCCACAATTTCTCACGGCCCATATGGGCTTAGCCCTAATGGGTAGCTGGCTTTTTAGGGCTGGACTAAAAAGGCCCTGAAAAATATGGGCTATAATTTTAAGGCCCAAGCCTTATGATTTCGCGGGCCGACCCATATGGACTAGCCCATTTTGACAGCTCTACTCTTAATTATTGATTAAAGAGAAATAAATGAAATTTTAAGACATAATAAATATAAAAAGTTATGTGATTAATTTTTAATAAATGGCGCTCTTAACTATTAGTAAACATTGTATATCCCATGTCTTTTATTAAAGAGTTGTTTGGAGATATTAAAAATAAAAATTGTTATATTATGTAACTAATTTTTTTCAAATAGTAAAAATGGAGAATTTTGTTGTAAGTGCTCAGTTAGACTTTTTGAATGAAGTTAATAAAAAGTTGTAGAACCGACATTGACGGAGACCAAACATATCAATAAAATTTTGGTCTTATAACATAAAATAAAACTCAATAAAGTCTTGTAAACAATATATATCTATATTTGCGACTATTTATTATGGGAAATACAATTAATAATTTGACAGAGTAGCTATACACACTTACTCCCACTTAAACTTAAAGTTGTTTACTTTAAGAAAAAAACTGCACGTGATGGACAATTTATCAAAAGAAATGTTGAACTGTAATAAGCAAATTATCTTCAAGGCTATCTGAAAAGTTGTAAAAGTAACGGATTCTAGACATACTCGAAGCTTGAGTTGATTCATGCAAGTTTAAGGAAGGCACAATATCAATAAAACATAAAAATCCACCTTCCAAAATAAATAAAAAATCATATGATGATTAATAAACTAATGCAACTTCTTAAATCTTATAGCGATAAAATTTTCAATAATCAACAACAAACACAAGAAATTATAAACATAAAGCCAGATTTGTATCACAAACCAATTACAGACATGCAAAAACAAATTAAACCGAAACTTGCTGACATTAGAAAATCAATCTCCCAAAATAGTATCAACACAAAAAAGAAAAAAAAGGAAAAAAAATTGTATTCAAATGTTCATTTAAGATATTTATTTTCTTTAAAAAAAATCAAATGTTTCAAAATAAAACATATGTTTAATCACACTAAGAGCAAAAAAAAATACAGAAAGTAAAGGAGTTGAAGATAAGAAGAATAGAGAAAAAAATATAACAACGAAAAAATAATTATTATGATTTAAGTCTGATTTAGAATAGAAAACAATGTTATTGAATAAATTTTTTTAGTCTAATTTGAGTCTGTTCCAAACATTTTTTTTAATAAAAAAAATTATGTTAAGAAGAAATAGTGGAAGCAGAAACTTGAAGGAACAAATACCTTAAAAAGATATATGAATTTCCTGTTACCAATTAAGGTGAAAATAGATCGCTCAGGTATATGTGAAAACATATCAACCATGTGTGTCCCAAGAATAAGGTCAAGATACTCCAAATCAGAAACACATCATCGTCAATGTCAATCATTTTTATACATCATCCTCAGTGTTAATAATTTTGAGCCATCTGTAGGTAACAACAAACTATATGAAAATGAAATATAAAAAACAGAAAAAGATATATTAGAGTAAAAACAAAGTTAAAAAATAAATATTTTTTTCTCCAGATCTACAAAAACACCAAACACACACCAAAGCATCATGTCAGATCTAAATCACAAAACAAATTAAAACACCATCACTGATAAACATTACGAAGAAGAACACAAAACACTATTAACAATAAATCAGAAAATCATAAACAGAAGTAAATACTAAAAAAATCAAAATCAACAATAAACTTAATGAAGAAGATGAATAGTAAAATGGAACATTCTAAATTGCAGAGAACTCTAAATTTCTTTAAAATAGAACACTTAAAGCAAACATTGTGAAAAAAACCCTAAATCTTATAACATAAATTGTAGATCGTGAAATTTTACCTACATTATTGAAGTTGTTTAATAACCTTTTTCTTCTTCATATTGTCAGATCTAACCACAACCTGGAAAATAAAAGAGGAAAGTATGTTAAAAAGAAGGTGAAAAGGAGAAAAATGATAAAGATATTAAAAAAAAAAGTAAATAAAGATTGGAATTTAGGTTGAAGATGAATGAGAAAGTAAAAGAATTAGGGAAAGGTGAACAGAGAGAGACAGAAAATTGTGGAAAAGAGAAAGAGTAGGTTGGGAATATGGTAGAAGATATGAAGTGTTACAATAAATTAAGAGAGAGAAAATGAAAATGGTTTGAATTGCAAAATATTAGTTGTATTGGAAAGACAACTACCAAATGTAAAGTAAGGAAAACTGAGTGTATAGTAAGGGAAAGGAAGTATTTGGAAGAAGAAGGTGTCCACGTGGACAACCTAATTGACGAGTATTGGTTAAAAGGGCAAATTAGGAATTTCAAGAACATCTATCTTTCTTATATGATAGATATAAGTATCCGACCCGTCTAATTTAATAAAATCAATTTTACCGTTTATTCGTGAAATTTTTGTTTAAAGTTATACCAAAATTTCATATTATCATGACTTAACATAAAATTTATTTGCATTTAACAAAATTTGAACATAAAATTTTGAAAAAAATACACTTCCAAAACTCATTTTTTTACTACAAGGCAACCTAGGGTTTTCTGAAAAAATGTCAAATATCTATTTTTAATATTTTTGAACTATTAAACTAAAAAAATGCATAGTCATAGAGAATAATAAATGAATGTTTTAGAAACTGATTTGATTAATTGTATATTTAATTTTTTTAAACTACATCGGTTTCAACATTAATTCTACTAGTCTCTTTACAAAATTCTCTTTAGTTAAGCTAATTATACGAATAATGCATGACTTTTCTATTAATAGAGGAGACAAAATGGATCTGGTCCGCACCTTCAACTATGTTCGTTCTGTTCTGTTTTTTGGGGCATTTATAGGGCGGGGCCTAAATGGGTCATACATGTTTGTTTGCCACCCTTACCTGTTACTATGGGTACTTGGCACCTCAAGTTCGATTTGCTCATCCCTTTTCGACACTTCTTGTTTCTCTGATCTTCTTCATGTGCGATATCTCTTTAGAATGTTACTTCATGCCAATAACTATTTTGGTAAGTGGTGATACAAATAAAGAATAAGAGTAAAATGTCAAATTATTTAGTTTCATTAAACTTTGACTTAAGTTAACAACTCATCGCCATTCATGAATCTCATTAAACTTGAGAAAGATTTTATTAAGTCACATTTGACTGTGTTTGTACCAGTTTAATCTTTCTTTGGTTAGCAAGAACTCGATTTATCCTAAATTTGTCTTCTTGCCAATTTAAACTAACATGTTATTTATTTTTAGATGCAACTAAATGCTCATCTTCATTGCATTATCAGTTTTCCTTGAGTTTTAAGATGATGTGATTTAAATAATAGTTTCCGCGCATGAAAAATCTCATTATTGCACCATAAAAGAGAAAATTAGTGCTATAACCGCAAATCACAAAGTAAACTAACTTATAGATAAGAATCAAAAAGCTGAAAATTTTCTCAAATATGCAGATTCAGTGCTAAGCAGATATCTCTCACCTTTGACCTTATTTTGAAATTCTGAATGGTCAAAAGTTAGATACAGGTGTTGCAAACTTGCTCTCCAAATTTGAGCTTGATCCGACGGTTAACGATTCTGGGATCATCGATTTAGTAAAACAGGTTGTAGAAAAACAAGAATAAATTTCTCTCATCTTTTCTCTCTTGTGAATACTTATTTTTCATCTATCTCTCTTAAACTTAAATTAAACCTCTCCACTTAAATAAGTAAGAAAATGGGCTATTTATATTTGGGCATTTCTCTAAATAGGAATGAAATTCGAACTCAATAGATCTCCCCCTCATAACTATGTGGAGGAAATCGTTTAGACGATGATATCATAAGAAGCTTCAAATTTCCCTTTTGGTACTGCTTTATTCATCATATAAGATCCATTATCGTCTGTATGAACTTTAACTAACTCCAACAATTTAGCATCCAAAATATCATGTATCCAATGATCACATCAATGTGTTTGGACCTATTATGAAATGTCGATTTCTTACCAAGATGAATAGCGCTTTGACTATCAACAAATAACACATGTTTTTCTTGAACAAAACCAAGCTCCTGCAAAAAAAATTCAACCATAATAACTCTTTACATGCTTCGATAATGGCAGTGAACTTGGCTTCTGTAGTAGACAATGCTACACATATTTGCAATCTGGACTGCCAAGCCACAACTCTCCTGCAAATTTAATCATGTAGCCCAAAGTGAAATTTCTAGAATCAATGTCTCTAGCCATATCAAAGTCAGAGTACCCCACTAGAGAAAACTTATCTCCTCCAAAGCAAAGCCTGATACAAGTAATACCGCAAAGATACCTTAAAATCCATTTTACAACACTCTAATGCTCTTTACCTGGATTTGACAAAAATCTACTAACTGTACCAACAACATGTGCTATATATGGTCTTGTACACACCATTACATACATCGCACTCCCCACAACAGACACATAAGGAACATGTTTCATATCAAACATCTCATCTTCACTTGAAGGAATTTGATTAGAACTCAACTTGAAATAATTAGCAAGAGGAGTGCTTATCGCCTTAGAACTTTCCATTTTGAATCTTTGTAGCACTCATTCGATATAATGTTCTTGTGACATCCAAAGTTTCTTCTCCTTTCTATCACGCATGATTATAATGCCAAAAACCTGTTTAACTAGTCCCATGTCTTTCATGGGAATTGAGTCGCCCGAATTCTTCTTTAACCTGTCAATGTTGGAAATATTTTTGCCTATAATAAGCATATCATCAACATATAACAGCAGGATAATGGAGTCATCGTTAGAAATTTTTCTAATAAAGACGCAATGATCTGAAGTAGTCTTATGATATCCTTGATCACATATAAGAGACTCAAACTTCTTGTACCACTGCCTTGGAGCTTGCTTCAACCATATAAACACTTTCTCAATCTACACACATGATATTCTTTGCCTTTAACTTGAAAACCATCGGGTTACTTCATGTAGATCTCTTCCCCCAAATCACCATGAAGGAAAGTCGTTTTCACATCCATTTGCTCAACCTCTGAATTAAGAGTAGCAATTAAATTCAACATAGTTATGATTGATGACATCCTTACAACATGTAAGAAAATATCATTAAAATCATTACCCTTTCTTTGACTGAAACCTTTCACCACTAATATGGATTTATACCTTGGAGACTTGGAGTTGCTCTCCTGTTTAACTCTATAAATCCATCTATTTTCCAAAGCCCTTTTTCCTTTAGGAAACTTCACTAAATCATAAGTATGATTATTATGAAATGATTTTATCTCATCATGAATTACATCCAACCACTTTTGATTTTCATCACTTTTCTTGGCCTCTTAAAACACTCAGGTTCACCCTCATCAGTCAAGGTCACATACTCATCAGAATAATACCTTGTTAAGGTTGTCTCTATCTCTTAGACCTCCTAAGTTAGACTTGATATGATTCTGTAGCTTCGCCAAGATTCTCATCCTGTGACTTATCATTCTCCCTTTCATCATTATTAGTAGGAATATTCACCTCATCTCCAACTTATTAATCATCAACATAATCATATGGCTCACCATTCTGATCATCATCACCAATAACATCTAGATTATAATTAGGTAACCAAACTACATCAATATTAGACAAACTGACGTCTTTCTTGGGTGCACTGTTCTCTACCTTATCAATGTCTTCACTAGTTTGGTCTTCCATGAATACTACATTGCGGATTCAAATAAGCTTCTTCTCCACCGGATCATACAACCGGTAACCAAACTCATCTTGCCCATAAGCGATGAATATACATTGTTTTGACTTTGCATCCAACTTGGATCTTTCATCGTTTAGAATATGCACAAAATCCTCACAACCAAAGACTCTTAAATGATCATACTTGACATTCTTTCCAAACCAAATTTTGTCTGGAACTTCACTTTCCATAACAATAATAAGAGTGAGACTAAGAACATGTACCACTGTGTAAACTTCATCTCCCTATAATAATTAGGTAACTTAGCTTCAGAGAGCATACATATTACTCACTCAATTAGTGTTCAGTTCATCCTCTCTGCTAAACTATTCAACTGAGGAGTTTTATGAGGAGTTTTTCATGTGCAAAACCAAGTTGCTTGCAATAGGTATCAAATGGTCCACAATACTTATCACCATTGTCAGAATAAACATATTACAGCTTCTCGCCCATCCGCCTCTCTATCAAAGCATGAAGTTCTTTGAACTTCTCGAACACTTGGTCTTTTTTCTTTAATGCATAAACCCATAGATTCCTAGAACAATCATCAATAAATGTAACAAAATAAAATGCACCACTAAAGGATTTTACCTTAATGGACCACAAATATTATAATGTACCAATTGAAGCAAATTTGACTTCCTTAGGGGAGGATGTCTCTTGAAAGATAATCTAGTCTGTTTACTAGCCATGCAATGAGAACACTTCTCCAAATATACATTCTTTAATCCTGGAGAGCATCCTTTTTGGCCAAAACATTTAGCCATTTTCATTAATATAACTAAGCATTTGGTGCCATAGAGATGCTTCCATATCAGTAGCATTCACATTGTCCCTAGCAACCAAAGTTTTTGTCCAATATAGTTAAGAAAGCTTCTCCCCTTTAGCCTCAGCTAAGTTACATTTGTTGAGTTTCTACTTTCCAGAACCCAAGTGATTGTCAAAACACAATCATCAAGAATATCCACAGTGATCAAATTACAACAGACATCGAGAGCATGTTTGGCACCTCTAAGTAAAAATTGTATTCCCATGTTGGTTTACAAGCAAACATCACCAACAACAATTACCTTAGATACACCATTGTTTCCCATCTTAAATACTCCAAAGTCACTAGAAATACAAGATGTGAATAAATCCTTCCTCGGTGTAAGTAGCACCACTGTCAATTATCCACATGATCTCGCCTGATACAAGATTAACAGACTCATGACCACGCAGAATAACAAAATCATTACAAGTAGCAGTAGTAACACGATCATCACCGTGATCTTCATGATCTCTTTGTTTAGACTTACCTTTCTTGTAATTTTTATCCTTTTTTCTATTGATAACAATAATTCTTTATATGTCATATTTTATGACATTAATGACACTCCAGATTCTTGTATCGTGTCTTGGACTTGCTTCTATTATTTTCTCTACCACCCTTTGAATCCTTTGTATGACTTCTCCCCGGTTTTAAGTGAAAAGTACCTTGGATTGCTTCTGCTATTTTATAAACCATTTGAAACCATTTCTAAAATATTTTTATGATTCCTAATGATAATATGCGCATCATGACTTAGATGATACCATCCAACATACAGAAGTGCTAAAGTATCCCAATTTTCACATCATGCAAGACATCTAAAGGGAAAGTGCACTCACAAAAACCCTGTTAGTCTGGTTCGTCATACATGTCACTAGGAAACTTAGTGTCTTAGAACACTCCAAACTATATATGGTCTGAAACACTTTGCCCTTTAACAAAGACCTCATGCTTTAGAGACTGTGTAATGTTATATTTATAAAGGCGGGGACCATATCCTTCACAAAGGGGTGAGGGTCTTATGTCGTCCCCTCAGGAGGAGCGTAACCATATTTCGCCTTCCAATAGGAATCACCTCTCCCTAAGTATAGCTCACTCATCCACTGATGGGAAACATGGGAAAAGACATATCTCAGTTAGAGAAAAGTTAGGGTCAATAAGTGTTCCACATCTCCCTAGAAAATAAGGATTCAACGACCCATTATTGACTGGGTGAGCGATGATCCTTCCCAAGGAAACCCTAGGCCCAAAGCCCTATATAAATACTTATCCCCTAACAGGAGAAAATGGGGATCATAACAAACATAGATCATTTACTCACACATAATACCCTAAGCACCACACTTATATACAAAGCCTCTCACCTCATGTAAATTTATCCTATAAACCACCGTAAACACCATAAACATCACCATACATGGATTTTTACCGTGGGCAAGGCCTAATCACTTCAAACTGTTGTAAACCTACTCAGGATTCTGAGTATCCCCTACCCTTGTAAGGATATCATGCACACTTGTGCTTTTTGACCAATACAATATCTAATATTTCTAGGTTAAGATGGGAAATGCCAAGGATGGAGGATATGTTAATCATCTACCAATTTTTGATGGTACTAATTATGACTATTGGAAGAATATCATAGTTTCCTCTCTTAACTCCATGGAGAGAAAAACCTAGAAAGTTGTCATTAATTGATGGTCCTGTTCTAAGATCATAACTGATGATGCGTATGAATCCTTGAAATCTAAAGAGGATTGGACACTTGCTGAAGATAAAGATGCTATTTAGAATTCTTGTGCCCTTAAAGCTATTTACAATGGAGTTGACAAAAACAACTTCATGGTCATTAACATCTGCAGTAGTGCTAAAGAGGCATGAGAAACTCTTGAAGTAGCTTAGAGGGTACTTCCAATGTTCGGATGTAAATAGTTTAATTCATCATCACTAAACTGGAAAACTTGAAGATGCCTTTGGATGAAAGTATTGCTAAATTCAATGTTTGTCTTCGTGAAATAACCCTATAACTCTTTTGAGAAGCTTGTAAGAAAGGTTCGAAGATCTTTTTCAAAGAGGTTTGACATGAAGGTTACCATCATTGAGGAAGCATAAAATGTCTCCATAATACAATTTGATGAATTGATCAACTCTTTTCTCACATTTGAGATGACCATTAATGACAAATATGAAAAGAAGTGTAAAAGAGTAATATTTAAATCCAATGTTTGTTATAATGAAGATATAGTATTTCATGACACTTATAAAAATATTAGTGAATTTACTGTTATGCTAACTAAAAGTCTTAGCAAGATCGTGACAAGACTTGATATAAGTTCTAGTAACATTGTCAGTTCAAATGTCAAGAACAATACACAATAAAACTCAAAACATGGTAATGTTTACCATCAAGGAAAACACAGTGAAATAAAAAAAATTATCCATCCCAACAGAGCTAAGAGAATCCAATTTCGTGAATGTGAAGTATTCGGGCATATCCAATTTGAATGTTTTAATTTTCAACAAAAATTAAGAAAAGGCTATTTTGCCACCTTTTTCGATGATAAGTCTCACAAATAAAGAGAATGTGATCAAACAAATAGTGTTATGGCTCTTACTACTTGATTCAAAGAGATTTATAATATTGAGACACATAAAACTAATGTATTTCCTAATGATAATGGGAATACAAGTGATGAAGATGAGCTATCATGTGATGCCCTTGCTGAAGCATATAAACTCTTTATTTAAAGTTGGCAGAAGAATTCAAAGTGATAGACAAGTAAAAGAAATACTTAAAGCTCTTCTTAAAGACAAAAATTGACTCATGCTCACTATTATTAAGTTGAATCAAGAAGTTTGATGTCTCAATTCTGAACTTGGAGGAATTATCAAATCTGCGCGCATGCTAAACTCGAGAGCTGATAAACTGGATGAAATTTTGAATATGGAAAAACCTACAAATAATACAAAGGGACTTGGATATACTGGCGGATCATCATCCAAAAATAGCGTGTTTGTTCCTCCCACAGATAAAGTAGAAACCAAAATGTCTAGTATAATGTCAAAATAACTTATCAAAAATTAGTACCATAACACTAACCTCTTAGTCATACCTCCATAGGTTTATGATTACTATTGTCGACATGGTCACATTCATCCTTTTTTCAAGAAATCATATGGTAAAAATCATCATAAAAAACAATTATATCCCAGGTGAAATGTAAAGTAAGGACTGCATCCTCCAAAATTTTAGCGTGGTTGTGAATTAATTTTTATATGTCTGTGCGTTTTTGTTACATTATTTAACAACATTGTATGAAACAAAATTCGTGATGAATGTGAATTGAATCGATATTTAATTAATTTAGATGCATTTAACAATGCATATGTTTTATTATGTCATGTTTTGACAAGAAATAATGATTCATATGTAAAAGAATTTCATGTGTTGGTGCAAGATGTTATCATTAAAGGGGGACCACTTAAATTAATTGATGAAATTTTACTTGGAGTGCAAGGAATTTTTTTAATTTTAATACATAACTTTACGCCTAAAGGTGGTTATTGTATGTTATAATTAAAAATTGATTTGAGATGAAGTTATTAGAGAATGTATTGAAGGGAGTAATTTTCTTGTGTAAAAGTGACAATTTTTAATGTGCTCATTCAAACTTTTGATTAAGTCTTTGACCTTAATTTATGTGTTCTGCCTAAAGACGATTGTACTATTATATTAGCCTCGTTATGATAGCATGTGTATTTTGAGCTATATACTATCTTGTATTATATTTTAATACATTCATATTTTGTCACTATAGCGAATTTCTAAGTGAAAATTATTTCTTCCATCGAAGTATTGAATGGATCAAACTATAAGAAATGGAGGCAATATGCGAACTTTTCTCTAAGAATTGATGATTTAGATATAACATTACGAGAGGATAAACATGTGATCAATGTAGAGAGAATGTTTGAAAAAAAGAGAAAGTCTGGATAAGTGAGAGACAAATGACAAGTTGCGTTTGATGTTATTAGAAGAACCATATTGAAGATCTTCTTAGCGATTTTCTTGAGGATTGCACTACTAAGGAATTTAATGGACATAAATAATGACAATGTTAAGAGTGTGAGATACTTCATCCAAAAAAATTGTTCATTATCAAACCAGGTTGAAAACCCATAAGATTGACCTTAATGATAAGTTCGTAGTAGAACATGACTATAACACCATTTGAGTAGATTGAAGTGTGAATGAATTTATTGTCAATAATATTGTTGTGAAAGAAGAGGAAGAATGAATCTGACTATAACATTGAAGTGTGAACTTAATGATAAGTTCGTAGTAGAACATGACTATAACACACACACACACACACACACACACACACACACACACACACACACACACACACACACACACACACACACACACACACACACACACACACACACACACACACACACACACACACACACACACACACACACACACACACACACACACACACACACACACACACACACACACACACACACACACACACACACACACACACACACACACACACACACACACACACACACACACACACACACACACACACACACACACACACACACACACACACACACACACACACACACACACACACACACACACACACACACACACACACACACACACACACACACACACACACACACACACACACACACACACACACACACACACACACACACACACACACACACACACACACACACACACACACACACACACACACACACACACACACACACACACACACACACACACACACACACACACACACACACACACACACACACACACACACACACACACACACACACACACACACACACACACACACACACACACACACACACACACACACACACACACACACACACACACACACACACACACACACACACACACACACACACACACACACACACACACACACACACACACACACACACACACACACACACACACACACACACACACACACACACACACACACACACACACACACACACACACACACACACACACACACACACACACACACACACACACACACACACACACACACACACACACACACACACACACACACACACACACACACACACACACACACACACACACACACACACACACACACACACACACACACACACACACACACACACACACACACACACACACACACACACACACACACACACACACACACACACACACACACACACACACACACACACACACACACACACACACACACACACACACACACACACACACAAATATATATATATATAGGGAGCGTATCCTGTGAGAACTGATATCTTATAAGAGAAATGAGAACTATTAATATCAATCGTTAGATTTAATTAACGCTTGAGATTGTAATAAATAAAATAAGTTGAAATATACATGATTATTTCTAAATAATTATAACACTCATTTAATATTAGATATTGTTGATTATCTTAAACGAAAATAAAAAAATATTTTATTTTTCCTTTTTAGGTCCCTTATTTTAAGATATTTTTCAAGAAATTTTTCTATAAGACCTACCCTATAATTGCAAACAATTTTTTTATACGTCCCTTATTCTATTAGTGTCCCAAAAAATAAATTAATAATCGTAGCAATTATTTTTCTAATACATAATAACATTGACATTTTAATTAATATATTATTAATGTTTAGTATAACGATAATACATTTTTAAATATTAATTATAAAAAAATATTTTATAACTAATATAATTATTTTAAAATACCTACTAAAAAATATACCAAAAAAAACCATGTTATTTTTAATCTTAAAACAAATTTTTTTTATGATTAATATAATTATATGTTGTTGTATCCAAACAAATAATTCATATTTTTTTCTTTTTAATATAAAATCATATTTAAAATATTGAATTTTTAATATAAAATTATAGTTATATTGTATTATATTATATTATATTATTATACAATTTTCTAATAATTTTTTACTAAATTAAATAGTTATATATATTATACCGTTGTTTTCAAAGAATAGAAGCTAATGTAAATATTTATTTATAAATATCATTATGTAATTTTATAAAAAGAAGAAAAAAAATCAATTATTTTTTGGATACGACAAATAGAATTGTATTAATTATAAAAAAATTATTTTTGTTTTAATATTAATATTAATAGGTTTTTTTAAAGATATTTGTATATGCTTTTTATATGTATTTTATAAATTATATATTTTTTATAAAATTATTTATTTTTTATATGTAATGTTTATTTTAAAAAATAACAACAAATATTTTAATCAAAACTATCTATATTAAATTACTACTATTATATAAATTTCTATTATTGTGATTATTATATTTAATGGAAAATACAATTTATAGATAGGAGAGAGTGGAAATGAGGTAAGGCTTATAGGGTTGGTTATATTAAATTTCTATTATTGTGATTATATTTAAAAATTGATTGCGATTATAATTCTTCAAAAATTGATTGCAATTATAGGGTAGGTTTTATAGAAATAATTCTTGAAAAAAAATCTTAAAATAAGGGACCTAAAATAAGGTTTTATAGAAATAATCAACAATATCAAGCCTATTAAAAAATAATATCTAATATTAAATGAGTGTTATATTTATTTAGAAATAATCATGTACATTCCAACTTATTTTATTTATTACAATCTCAAGCGATAATTAAATCTAACGATTGATATTAATAGTTCTCATTTCTCATATAAGATATCAGTTCTCACCGGATACGCTCCATATACATATATATATATATATATATATATATATATATATATATGACAAATCATATGAGAATGCCTTTTTTATATATATTATGTGAGAATGAATCTGAACCATTGGATTTTAAAATAAATGATGGAGATTATGGATGAATCTTTTTTTCTCTCTCCTACATCATTTATTTCAAAATATAGGAGAGAGAAAAAAAGATTCACTCATAATCTCCACCATTTATTTTAAAATCCAACGGTTCAGATTCATTCTCACATAAATATGACATTCTCATATGATATGCCCTATATATATATATATATATATATATATATATATATATATATATATATATATATATAGAGGAGGGATCAAATTACACCTGAAGAGTTACACCACGAGTTACACTCGTTCAATAACTACATCTCGAAATAGTATTTTTTAAATTCAACCGTTGGATTGAAACATAATATCATATATATCATACCTATAAAGTTTGAGTTTAATCTATAATGATTTACTATATCATCAAGATATCCAAAGATTAACGTCAAAATGAGCTTTCATATAACGTTAATTTTGATGTTATTCAATGACATAGTAAATCATTATAGATTAAGCTCAAATTTTATAGGAATGATCTATATGATATTATGTTTCAATCCAACGGTTGAATTTAAAAAATATTATTTCGAGATGTAGTTATTGAACGAGTGTAACTCGTGGTGTAACTCTTCGGGTGTAATTTGATCCCTCCTCATATATATATATATATATATATATATATATATATATATATATATATATATATATATATATATATATATATATATATATATATATATATATATATATATATATATATATATATATGAGGAGGGTTATATTTACTCCAGAAGTAAGTTATTATAACTTACTCCAAATCTAGACCATTGATTCTTCTCAATCTAATGGTTAAAAATAATAAGTAATAGTTTTCTCTCTCCACATTTAATTACTTATTATTTTTAACCACTAGATTGAAAAGAATCAATGATCTAGATTTGGAGTAAGTTATAATAAGTTACTCCTGGAGTAAATATAACCCTCCTATATATATATATATATATATATATATATATATATATATATATATATATATGAAAAGTTTATTAGTTGAGAAAAGTTATTTGTAGACTTTTTTACCCCAAAAGATGTTTTTAACCAATCAAAACAAAAGACATAAAGGTAATGATTAGAATATTATTTGTAGACTATTTTACTCCCAAAAAGATGTTTTTGATCAATCAAAACAAATGATATAAAGATATTTATCGGAACATCTTTCTTTCTTATATGATAGATTTTTATAAATATAATATAAAAGCAAAATTCATCAAATGCTTCTTATAAATATCAAGATTTTACAGGTAAAGGATAACACCACTTTTGGTAGTAGAAAAATAAGTATGACATTAAACTCCTAAATTGTTGGTTATGAAGTTTTAGTTGATGACTTATATAAATTGCCTTTGACATCTAATAACTTTGCTTCATTCTTTGTTGTTGAAAATTCTATTACTAAAAGTTTAAAGGTTGAGGGACATTTTTTTACTTTATATCATAAGTGCTTGGGTCATATATCTAAGGAAAGGGTTGAGAGATTAACCAAAGTAAATATTCTATCTTCATTAAATTTTGGTGATCTAGGTACTTGTGTGAATTGCACTAGAGGCAAATTTACTAAAATCAATAGAAAAGGTGTAACTAGAAGTTTCAAACTTTTAGAAATTATCCATGCTGATATTAGTGGGCCGCTCACTACTACAATTTGTGGTAATAACTTTTTTTTTTTACAATTATTGATGACTTTTTTGAATATGGGTTATTTTATTTGATTAAAGAGAAATTTGAAACCTTTGATAAATTCAAATTTCAAGAAATGTGTTTTCAAATTGAGCATTCGTGTTTCAAAATTCAAGAAATGTGTGAAAATGTTAGACATATTTTTTTGGACTATAATTAATTATAAGTTTTAATTTTTACAAAACGGATTGATGATTCAAATGTGATCCATTCAAAAATATTTAATCTGTTAAACGTGATAATAATAATAAGTTATGAATACTAATTTTAATTTGTATGTGATACTTCTAAATATTGTTTTTGATATTTTTAATTTTTTTTTTGAATAATAGTGCTTCTATTTTTTTTTTTTTTATCAATAAAATTAGTTCTTTCAATTAACTTACACTAAGGAAAGCTGATATTGCGTGGCATATGACAATTTGGATTTAACTATATGCATATTCATGACATTAGACTGATTGTGTCTATTAAAAAATAATAATTATATAAATTTAAATCATCAAATTAGTTATTAACTATTAATATAGAGAAAAAGACATTTCAATCCACAATGAACAAAATTCATAGCTAATTTAAACGATTTAAAAGTTGAATTCTAAATTTATTGAAGGGATTGGAGATTAAAAAACCCCAAAATTTAGGAAAGTTCAAAGTACCACTACATAACTGCATTAGTGTATCAATCAATTTTGTAGTTCAATCCATTATGCCAAGCTTCCCCCACTTGTCTTCAATGTTCAATGAGTAAGTGCACTCCATCTGTTTGATGTTTTACCTCTATGAGTATTACTCAAATCTTGATCTGCAAAAATGAATGTCTTGGAAACCTAAGCATCTTACACTTGTTGTTACTCATCATAGCTGCTTCTTTTCCATAGTTAAGAACATAATGTTGTCCATGCTTGCAAGAAAGGGTGATTCCGTATACAATCATCGCGTTGTCATGAGTGCGTTCGATCTATGCTTCAACTCTATCACCACCATTCCCAGAAAGGAAGAAACTTGATACATTTTGAAGTTTTACAATTTCAACACACTAAAAACAAAACATTTTAGATACAAAATTTTACTAGTTCATTATCTTATGAAAAAGATGATTATGAATTTGCGTACCTTATAGCATGAACTCAATGTACAAATCAAATTCAGTCAATCAAATACAAAAGAAAAGGTAAAGAGACAAACATGGAAAATGTCATGATCATAATAAGCTAAATAACAGAACAAACATACCAACCAACCCATTCTATCATCAACAACAATGCTTCTTCTGTCTCTCCCGTACTCTGAAATAATCAACTCCGACAAAATGCATGAGTCAACCAAAGGAGATCTTGTTGGTGACAATGTCGAGTCCTTTGTAAACTTGTATTTTATCGGAGTTGATTATTTCGGAGAAGGAGAGGAGAGTGGGGTGGGTGAGAGAAAACAAAAATGAAAGTGTGGTGTTGTTGTAGGGTATGATATGGTAAGAGAGAAAGATGGATATATAGAAGAGGGCAGTGAGAGAAAGAGGAGTTGTCTGTATTTTCAACATGCCTTTTCCAAAAATGTCGAAATTTATTTAATCCTCGACAGCAATAGAGTGATGTCTAAAGTTGCCTAATTTTAACAGGAAGTGGCCAATCCTTAATAATAAAAATCTTTCAAGGATTCGTGGACCCTCCTTTGTAATGAAAATAGCCTAACTGTTGAAATTGTGTGTCACAAAATGACACATTCTAGAAACATTGACAACTAATAGCTAATAATTCAGTATAAAATGATTAAGTATTTAGTACTTGTTTTTGCTAAAGAATGAATGCATATGAAATCACACTTGACTAATGGTACATTTTTACAAATTTTATTTTAAATTTAAATTATTAATTAATAAATAAATATTAAAAATAATAAAGTATTTAATGGTTGAATGATGAGTACATATCCAACCAAATTTTAAGATACTCTTTTAATTTTTATTCTCCAAATTGTTAGATTAATCTAATGATGATTGAAAGTTGTTTTTTAAGTGAGTGAGTATCCAAATTCAGAAATCAATGAAAAATTATTTGCACGCTGTATTTATTTTTGAGGAAATAAAAAATAATTTTGCCTAAATATTAAAAGATCCAGAAACTCAAAAGATACTAAAACTTTTTATATTACAAATTTTTTTTATTGAGTTTATAATTAAATGAAATTGAATGAAATAGAAAGAAAGTAGAAAATGATAGAGAGATTATATTTTCTTGTTTGAGCATTTGTATAATTTGATAGAACTGACCAAGATAAATTACTTCATTTCATTTGATACACTTCAAATGGAGGATTGAATGAATTATGTGACACTCAAAACATACAAGGGTGGAGAGTGACTCGTGGTGCACATGGCATGGACAATGAGAGCTCCTGTCAACTTCTATGCGAAAGAGAGACATGAATGAATTTCATTCGCATTTGAATGATTGGGATCTTTAGGCTTTGTAGGTATAAGACTACATGGCTCTTTTGGTTTTTTAAAATGATGTTCAAGTTTTTCTCCATCCATTGTGAATTTTGCAAGTGTGTTATGGGTGCATACTTATGGGTTAATATGTTATTTCTAGTCTTTCTAACCTTAACAATACCTTTATGGATCACTTTAAGATTGTGCCGCATTTTTTTTTTGCAGTTTTACAATTTGAATCTCGATAAAATTGATCAACATTCAAAATTGTTGTAATAATACGCTTAGTTTTCAATTGAATTGAACCACTTGTTTTTATCTTTGGTTCGAAGAGATTTTGGGTTATTCACCACCTCATTATTAACTGAATGTGAAGATGAGAAAAACACAAGAAAGTGGGGGTTTGCATTGTTGACAATTTAAATATTTTTCTGGATTGTTTCAAATGAAGCTCAAGTCAATCACAAATGTAGAGTGATAATGATATAAAGGAAGAAAGATTGAACAATAAAGTGTATCTTGGTCCATCCTCTTAACTCGAAGCTACGTCTAGTTTTCTCATATGAAAAGATTTTCACTATAATCTAACAAATTACAATATCATTAATATATTACCTACTCCAGCTGACGTATGTCTTAAATTTCTCAAAAAAAGAGTTGATCCCAACTGAATCTCTTTTACATTTCTAACACTTAGCTATTTGTCGTATTACAATCAAATTAATGAATAATTGATGAGGTGTTAACAAATATCACTCAATAGAGGATGTAAACAAGTATGGGCACAAATATAATTGTTTGAATACTTCAACATAAATATTTAGCAATGAATCACTTGACTATTTCTTTCTTTATTTTAGTAGAGCTTCCTTTCTAAATATTCATTTTCATAGTTTTTTTTCCTCAAGTTGATTCTCAAAAATTTATTCAAAATTATTCACATTGTTGATTGTTGAGTATGTGTGTTGATTGGTGAATAAAATTGTGAGGAGTTATGTCTTTGTATAACTTCCTTTTTGTTGATCGTTGAATGATCTTTATCGTTTGATAAATGAATCATTGAGATTTTTGTAATATTACAACAACAAATTTCACGTCTTTTGCACTCGTAGAAGGTCTTATCGCACATGATGTTGTGCCTTTTGTCACATAAAATCATGTACTATTGTACCTTGTATACTATCACTTATATGTTACTCAATTTGAGTGTTTGAAAGGGAAAACAAATAAGTTATTATTCAGAGAATAAAGTTTACTTATGCTTACTTAGACACTTGGGTAATGCATCAAGGATTTGTGTAAATCACTCATTATGCTGAGATTTAGGAGCAACATAGCCTGCAAAGCAAAGTCACATGTTTGGGTTTGGCTTTTGGACATGAAACTTGACATGAACTTGGACCTCAAAACAACTTCAACATGCCAACTTCATCTGTTCGAAATTTGGTGCTCAAGTAAGATAAATTCATGCTCTTAGGGTCTTTGGAAAAATGAGATCACATTCTACAACTTTCATGTTGACACTTGATGAGAATAAAATTACATCTTGGAGAAAACTGGCCATCAAAATTGAAGAAATAAGTTGTTTGACACTTAGAAAAATTTCTAAGTATTTGAATATTTTCACAACTTTGAGACACCAACTTGATCACTTCATATCTTCAACTTCTTATGAGCTTTTTAATTCATTCTTTCCACAATATTGAAGTATGAAATACCTTTATTAAGTACATCCCTTGGGCATGAAAAATGGTTACTTGAGGAAGAAGATACAAGCTTGAGAAGTTGGCTACTTGAACATGAATTTTGACACTTAGAAAATTATATTTTCACTTTCTTCATCTTTGCCCTTTTTACAAGTTATCTCCATTTTTGTGACTTTACTTGATCAAATTCAACTATCAACCATGTTTTTATGATATTTGATTTGAGAAGTCCATATTTGACAAAAAATCTCAAAATTCAAAGTTTGACTTTGAGTAGTTGACTTTTCATCAAATGAATTTCAAACCTTCCAATATCAATGGATCAAGCTTCTTTAGCCAATTAAGACATATGAGTGGGACATGAGGAAGCATATAAGAATTTTGAATCATGTTTCAAACCATTAAATCTTGTCTTGGTAAAAAATTCAGCATTCCAATGATCTTGGTTAAAACTCTAATTTGGTGCATCAGATGAATTGGAGGTTGAAGATCTTTAATTTACGCACACTTGAACTTGAATATTGATGAGGAGAATCACTTGATCATATTTGAATCATTTTAAAAGACACAACACACAGACTAAATCAATCATTTGAGCTCCTTAATCCAACACACCTACAAAAAAACACATAGCTCTTTGTATTTTGGGGTTAATGATATGAAATGATGCACGAGGATCTCTTGATGTTTTAATGAATGAGATGATGATGTTATACCCCAATTTTTGACCCTGAGATCCCACCTCATTTTGATAATAGTTTGATCATCATCATCATCATCATCATCATCATCATCATTGTTCATACATCATTTGCTAACCAAAAATATATAAAAAGATTGTGTTTGCTTGTTGCTTGTTTCTCAAGGTAGGTGGCTGATCAAGAGACTTAAGTAAATTAGTGTTTTGAGGCTCACAAAGGAGCCAAAAAATTCTTATGTGCTCAAGTGATTTCCCTTATCAATATCCAAGTCCAAGTGTGACTCAATTCAAAGTCAACAGCTTTCAACTTCATTTGGTCCACAATTAGGGTTTTGACCTAATTCATCTAGGAAGTTGACTTTTAGTCAAAGCATGATTCCATGGCTAAAAACATGATTCAAGGATCTATAATGCCTCATTATAATCCACTCACATCATTAATTTGATTGGGAGATCCTGATTCAATTGATACTTAGAAGAATGTAATTCATTTGGAAAAAGTCAACTGTTCAAGATCACCTTTGACTTTTGAGGAATTCAGTCAACCATGGACTTTTGAAGTTCAAAATTATGAATATATGTTTTTTGAAGTCATTTGATCAAGGAAAATCAAGAAAATCAATCAAGAATAAAAAAGTCAACAATTAGGGTTTTGACTTTTTCATGAAGAAATGCATAATTTTTACTCAAATTTGAAGGGCCATAACTTCCTCATCCTTTGGCCAAAAGTTTTGTTCTAAAGCTCCTTTCGGAAAAAATGTCAAGATCTACAACTTTGTCAATGTGTACAAATTCTCAAAAGATGAATTATTTTTAAGTTATGGAGCTTGAAAGTTAGCTACTTTTTTCAAAACACTTAGAAAAAATTTCAAAGTGTTTTTGACTTAGTTTTCTTCCAACATTGTGGACATTTCACACTAAGATGCAAGATGAATTTGAAGAAACACTAAACATGAAAGTTGTAGAGCATATTTAGGGCTTTCCGAAAAGTACTAAAACACCTCCATATCATTTGTGAGCTAGGAGTTTCGAAGGGTTGATGTTAGGGTTCCATTCTTGAATTTCAAGCCATTTCATGAAAAACCAAGCTATAAACTTTGAACCAAATATGCATAATCCTTGTTTGAAGACCCTCTTACTTGAGAATAAGTCCATAATATGAGGATTACACAACTTTTTGAGCTGTGATCCAAGTGTTTCAAGCATTGTCCATTGAAGTTGTTCATTTATGGAATAAAGGCTTGACTTCCATTTTGGAAAAGTAAACTTTAATCACAAAGTCCACTCCCCTTGAGCTCCCAACGTGTTCCTTCTGCACACACTCAAGCTAAAGCTCAGACACAACATGTTTAAAGTGATCAACCACTCCAAGCATGCTTGTACTATGCATTGGAACAATGTTCATAACCTTGCTTAAAAAACAAGTCATCAAGCCTTAAGACTCAATCTGATCAAACTCAAACCCTAATGTTTCCCTATAAAGAGAGATCATTTCTAGGCCTCAAAACACACCAGAAATCCCCCTCAAACACTTCTGGAACTCTCTCAAACCAGAAGTAGCCAAATTTCTCCATTTTTGAGATTTGAAGTCCATAACTTCGAATCTCTTCCCTCTTGTAATTTCTTTGCAAACCAACCATACAAACACACTCCATATAGCATATAGACACTTCCGTATGCCTTGAAACTCCACCGAAACACCTGAATTAAAACCTCAATATCTCACTTGTTCACCTTTGCAACTCGAGGTCTTCAAAGAGATTTAGGTGCTCTCAATCCAAAGTGAGCATTGCAAAAGCTTCCTAGGGACTCAAGGAAGCTATTAGGATCATTACAACACTTCTAGAACTGCTCTAAATCAACTTTTGATTTCCAGTTGCAGAGGTAAGTAACTCATCCTTGAACTTCATCATTTAAGCATAAATTTTAACATTTCTTGATACCAGATTGTTTGCTTTAATGTGTTGAGTAATAGCCCTAAGGTTTTAGGGATTGATTGTACATATTAGTCATTTAATTTAAATGTGAAGTTTTAGGGTTCTTCACGTTTTCTGGAAAAATTAATGAGTTACAATTAATTTAAATGCATGATTGATACATATCTGGAATCGTGATAAACAATGGAGTGATTTTCATGTTTATAGTTTGTTAAATGATTGAGTTTTGATGAAGATATGATTTCCAAAAAATTGTTGTCTTGAGGTTGAAGATGAAGTTCATCTTCTAAACTTAAAACCTTGTTTTAGAATATTTTGAATTGTTTGCATTTTAGAACTTGACTACATCGTTACCCTAGTGGTTGAGGCGCGCGTTTTAAGTCTTTCCTTGCCTAGGGTGTGGGTTCGAATCCCCATTTTTG
Source organism: Vicia villosa (assembly GCF_029867415.1). NCBI lineage: Eukaryota > Viridiplantae > Streptophyta > Magnoliopsida > Fabales > Fabaceae > Vicia > Vicia villosa. Next base: position 149,439,581 of record NC_081181.1, read on the forward strand.
TCATTTTGTGTTTTATTTGATATTCTGAAATGCTTCTGACTTGTTTTTATATTTTAATAAATGGGCTGACTCTTTTAACACCATGGGCACTTGGCCCAGTGGTAATTCTTTTGAGATACAAGGTAGAGGGTGTGGGTTCTAGCCTTGCCAAGTACAAACCTTATTTTTACCACTTATTTATTTCATTTTTTTAATAACTTTGATATTTGTTTTAAAATAGTAAAATTAATCGTTTTGACCTGAAATTTTACACACTCTTTATTTACCTTGTATATTTCATGAATATAATTTAAAATCCCAAAAAAATTTACTATTTAATCATTTTAAAATTAAATTAAAAAACAAGTGTTTATTTCTTTTTAAAAGACTTTTAAATCAACTCTTTTAATATTTTTCACCAAGTAAACTTGTCCATACTTTTGTGTGTACCAATTAGAGTTAGAGTAAGCTCCCATTGAAAACATTAACATGTTCCCTTAGTCAATCCACTAGGGTTTTTGTTTAATCATTTTTTAAAAATCTATTAGGATTAGGTGTACATAAAACCCTAAAACCCTAATTTTGTGATCCTTGATCTTTTAATTTCTTAGCAATGCCATGTTTATACAACTTATTGTTATGATCTCTCCTTACTTATATACTTGTATATATACTTGTCGATTTATATCCTTGTACATTTATACTTTGGTTATGTTATTATCTTTATATATATATATATATATATATATATATATATATATATATATATATATATATATATATATATATATATATATATACATTGTTAAACTAACCCCACATGCATGAGACATTCATCCATCATCACATCATATTCATTCATACATGAAATGATCTTGAGGTATATCATCCTTTTATTCATCAAACTTTTATATTTGAATTTATACCTTGATATATTGTTGAACTCACCCTTGGTTGTATCCATGATACACATGTTATATCATACACATCACTTGAGATATTCACCATGATTGATTGCTTAAGTTGTTGCTAAACTCCAAAGAAATAGGAATGATATTGACTAAAATTATCAAGGTACTCACTCTCTTTTCCAACTCGTTTACTTTGTGCGCAGTATTGTTAAAGCTTTGCACTCCACTTGTTTTGAAAATGGTTTTGTATTGTTAAAACTCATCCTTTTTTTAAATCAACCTCTGGTTTTGTATTGTTAAAGCTCAACCAACATCTTTTATTAAACCTTTGCCTTGTATTTTTAAAGCTTGACATTTTATTAAAACTTGTTAAGTATTTTTAAAGCTTAACATTTAAAAAACCCGTTCAATATTGTTAAACCTCAACACTTAAAAAGATTTTGCCACTTGGCTCTTTATTTTCCTTTAAAGAGGAACAACAAAAGTTCTAACTCCCTATTTCACTTAAGGGGTATGTAGGCCTAAGATGCGATATCTTATCGAGCTCACTTTTAAAATCTTCTTTTCTCATCCTCCCACTTTATTTAAACACAAAAACACAAAAAAGAAGTGTTTATAACAATAACAACACAATAATATATATTTCAAAGAGGTTCCTATGGAGTACCATAAATGTGAGCAGTGCTAATACCTTCTCCTTGCATAACAAACCCTCTTACCCAGATCTCTGATAAGTTTATTAGTTTTGATTTTAAAAACTTCTTTGGGTTTTATTTCGCTCTTTCTCCCATTTCCTTTGGAAACAATAAAGCACGGTGGCGACTCTGTTAAAATATATGAGCTAATTCAATCAATGGCTCTAGTCTCACAAATTTTACCGCTACAGGAAAGTGGCGACTCTGCTGGGAAAACTTCATTATTCCTAAGAAGGGTTGGCCCTATATTTTTTGTATGTATTGTTATTGTTATTATAAACTTTCTATGTGAATACTTGTTACTTTTTATGGGTTGTATTGGGAAAGGGCTTGATTCCCCCTTGTGGTGAGATAAATCTTAAACTCGGATTTGAGTGCACTTATGATAGGAGATGGTAAAGTCGTTTTGATCTCAAGGGAGTAATACCGAGAAATTCAATTTGAGATCCATCGCTCAGTAGAGGCCTCCTTGAAAATAATATTTGTTTACCAAGTTAATTGGAAAAGCATCGTTACGTTCAACCTGAGAGTCAGAGAAGCTGGGGACATAGAAACACCTTTAACCAATCTTGGCCATTAGGACGTGGTGTGGAAACTGTAATTAGATTCAATTCCATATGGTTCTTACACGATAATACACTCGGAAAAGGTTCTCTTGGAATATTATCCAAACAAGCAAGTAAATTGTGACATTTATAATATCCAAGTTGAACTGCTTGAGTCTGAGAACTTTTTAGAATCCTGTTCTTCAGGTACAAAAATAAACCATGGTACACACCTTTAGGATGGGTAGACCTCTGGCTCCATTCTCGTGAAGTTGAACCTTTAAACCCCATGTTTTTACTATGTTTAAATTGCATCCTCTAATGCATTCATGCATTTTAAAACCAAAAATATCTTTCAAGGAATTAAAGAAAACTATTTTTATAAACATTATAGGAATGGAACCTGAAAGAAGAAAAACCAAAAGGTACACTTTCAAGAGTCCAAAGATTGAAGAGTTGAGAAATTTAGGATCCTTAATTGTCAATCAAGAGAGTTTTTATGACAAGTATGGAAGGCTATTATATCTCCTCAAGACAAAGATGAAGGAAGGGATCCTCTCTACATTGGTCCAATTCTATGATCCATTGTATCATGGTTTCACCTTCCCTGATTATCAACTTTTATTAACCTTGAAAGAATATGCAAGTATCATAGGATTTTCCATTACTGGAAGGATTCCATTTACTTTTTTGGAAGAAGATCCCAAGTCTCATGACATTTCAAAGTTCACCCATTTAAATAAATATGAGATTTAGAAGAACATGGTCACTAAAGGAGGATTGTCTGGACTACCTGCTTAGTTTTTGATAAAGCTATCACCTTTCAAAAGGAAGGGAAGGTGGATGACTCTGAAGTTGTCTTTGCCTTGATTGTCTATGGATTGTTCTTGTTCCCAAATATTGACAACTTTGTTGTTATGAATGCAATCAAAGTATTCATGAAAGGAAACCATGTTCCTACTTCGTTTGGGAACACTTACTATTCCATTCACTTGAGAAATTCCTATGGAAAGGGAATGATCATCTGTTATACTCCTTTGCTATACAAGTGTTACATCTCTCATTTACCAAATACCAATGATTTTTGGGATCTCTAAGAAGGACAAAGATGGTCTCAAAAAGATTATGACTCTCACCAACACGGATATAGTTTGGAATGACAACTACTTCTGTAGGATGAAGACCCTGGTTAGCTGTGGTGATTTTCCTAATGTACCTCTTCTTGGTATAAAAGGAGGAATCAGTCATAGCCCTGTTTTAACCCGTCGTCAATTTGGTTTCCCTATGGACAAAAGACCAAGGAATATCTTATTAGATGGGTTTTTCTTTGAACAAGGGATAGAAAACAAATAATTGAGAAAGAGGATTGCTAATGCTTGGCATTCAAGTCATAGAAAAGAAATCAAAGATTGGAAAATAAAAGGGGATCTTTCACCCGAGCCTTTTGTAGAATGCATTAGTTCAAGAGCATCTGAACTTAGGATGCCTTATCTTCCTGAGTCGTCTGCACCTCCTATGGAAAAAGCTCTTGTGCCCATTGTTTCTCCTCCAACAATGGAAGATCTCTAATTAGCTCTGTGGAAGATGAAGAAATCAAGAGATTATTGGAAGAACAAGTTTAAAGCTTCAGAATGTGAGAAGAGTATCATGGATGATCTCTGTGAAGAACAAATCAAAGAAAAGTATGACTTACTTTTCCTTCAAGATGGTTGGCTTATGAAAAATGATGTTACAATTGCTAGGTATGCAAGAGAAAAGAAGAGGAAGCAAGAAGAAGCACTCTCTCTTAAAGCAAAATCATGGAAGAGCATCATTTTGAAGCTAGAAAAGGCTAAGTTGAAGAATCAAGAGAAAAAGAATCAAGATGACATGGATACCTCACATTGAGATCTCTTAGGATTGCTTTAAGATTTTTAGCTTTCTTTATTATTTCCATCTTGTAACTCTTGAAAGTATTTGTACCTTGGACGACCCTTGTCCCTTTGTAAACTCTTGAAAAATTGGTACTTCGATGACCCTCGATTGTCCCTCGGATGTCCCTTGTCCCTTATTATTAATGAATGAAATTTTCTCTTCAAGTTAACTTATGGTGTTTACATTTACAAGCTCTTAAATAATTCCTTGAAAGACATTTTAATGATAAAATAAAAACAAAAAGGAAATTCTTTTGCATTGCATGCTTCATGTAACTTCATTCACTCCTAAGTCAGAGTCTCATTCTTTCCCTCCTTAGAGAGTCAAGCTGACGCATCAGTATAATACTCGCACCAATCATTGCCAAAGAATGAAATATGGTATAGTTGATGACCAAGAATGGCACGAGGAAGTTGTTGTCTTGCGCTCTGGTATTGAAAGGCTGACATCTATGGTTCAAGACCTGGTGGTTGCCCAAACCCTGCCCGTTTCCATCTCTAGAGTTATATCTCATGGTTGCCCTTTACTTAGCTGTGAACACTCTAATTCGGGTGAAGTCCCTGGTCTCGTCAATTAGGTGAGCGACACATCTTTACTCCGTCGTCTCATTCTCCTCTTCATAAAACTAAGAGTGCCGCCATGAGTAAATGTCAATTTTGATAGACAGCATGACGTCCACCCCGTGCATTATGGTAAATAGGTTTCCTTGGTAGGAATGAAAGGTGGTGTGGTATGACCATAGAAATTTATCCAACTGCTCAGCCCATAACCCCTTGGCATCATCTAACTTCTTCTTCATCAACTTAATTATTATTTTATTTGTTGATTCTGCCTCCATGTTTGACTGTGGATGAACGAACGAAATATACTTGGTTTGTACTCCTAGATCATTGTGAAAGTCAACCACAATAGTATTGGCGAATTGAGTTCCATTTTCTCAATTGCGATGTTGAAATATTTATAGCCGCATTTGAGTTTGGATCCAAGATCTCTTGCGAAATAGCAACCACCTAGGGAATGGATAGTTGATTTCCTAATATTCAAGAAGCATGAATAACTTCCATGAATCCTTTTGCATCAACGTGGACCAAACACACGTCATCCCCACAATAACGCATATGAACAAAATATGGAGGACTCAAGCAACATATCTAAAAAAGGGTGTCATATGTCATAAACTGACGCTTAAACCCTAAAAGATACGGTCTTGAGTGGGGCAGTGGATAAAACATATACTTCTGCCATGCCCCATGTGAGCTCTTCTAGCTACCCTACTACATGTTTTAAAATTTCAAAGTCTAAAAAAAAATTATATTTATATATATATATATATATATATATATATATATATATATATATATATATATATATATATATATATATATATATATATATATATATATATATATAAACTCCAAAATTAATTTTAAAAAATAAAAATAAAAAATATTATTTAAAAAAAATAAATATAAAAACAAATTTTGCAGTCCACGTCATTAGAAAAAATCTTCCACGTCAGTTACTCTTAAAATTGGATTTAATGAGAGAATAAAATAAAGAAATTTTTATAAACGAGGGAATCTAAAAAAAATACATAGTTTAAAATTCACATAAATAACAAGGGGTGTATATATATATATATATATATATATATATATATATATATATATATATATATATATATATATATATATATATATCACCCCAAAATTGATTTTAAAAAAATAAAAATAAAAAACATTATTTTAAAAAAAATAAATATAAAAAATAATTTTGCAGTCCACGTCAGTTACTCTTAAAATTGGATTTAATGAGAGAATAAAACAAAGAAATCTGTATAAACGAGGGAATCTAAAAAAAGTACATAGTTTAAAATTCACATAATTAACAAGAATAAAAAAAACTATTAATCCTAAATTCAACTAATCTTTTTGAAGGTGAATAACTTTTGTTATAGGAAGGTTAGAATATATATTTATATATTTATAAGAGATTTTAGAAAAGAATAAAAAATTAGAAAAACTTTAAAATCTTGAATATATTTGATATATTTTATTCAATCTACTATTCTCGAATAGTAGAATGTAAAAATAAATTCAAATAGAATATTAAAAATTAAAATAAAACTTTAGATATTTCAAAACGTATTAAAATATAATAATATAACAAATCTTGACTGGAAATAGCATTGACTAAGATACTAAAAATATATATTTTTTTTTTTTGTAAATGTCAGGTGGATAACATCCACCACAAAATTTATTAAAAAAAAAGAGAGGATACAGAGAGGAAAAGAAAAAGGGGGACCAAACCAAAATATAAATTCATATATAAGAAAATAAAGTAATATTCAATTAAGTAGTAACTTTGGAAAAAAAAATATTTTTTAGTTATTTTTTAATAAAATTATATTTTGTTGAAGAGTTAATTCTATAATTACTATAGATTTTGCCGTTGTTGAAAAATATAGGTTTTATACATTTATTTATACTAATGGAGTTACATGAGTTGGTTTGTCTATATTGAAGGACTTAGGAACAGAAAATGGGTTATAGTATGTGGTGGAAGGTTAACAAAGATGTTAAAACAAATGTGTAGTTAATATATATTGAGCATGATGTAGATGAAAACAATTGGTTACTTACTTCATGTACTTAAGTATAATAAGGTTACTAAAATGAAAATTAAAACTTAAAAATTTTACGCCCAAATAAAAGTTTATATAGATATATTGGGTTCTTAATACGTTCAAGTACATAATTTATTATGATAACAAAATATCAATAATCCTAACTCTTCCAAGGATAACACTTTGTTTCATCTGGAGATAGAATCCGACATGGTCCATCTTTCTTTACAAACCAATTGCAAAGCCTACAATCACCAGATTCTCTATCTTGCACATATATATCATACCAATAAATACCACTATCTTTCCATTGAAAGGAACACTTGAAATGGGTTATAAAACCAATAACATTGTTGTTGAAACTCCAACTAAAACTATCATTAGGATGAAGAGTATGAACTCCAAGATCATCGTTTCTAGAACTGCAATGAATGATTAAGTCTAAATTATCTGGAAAGGTGTTTGTAATAGTTACATGTTTCTTTCCGAGAGTAATATGCATTGAAAGCAACATCAACACACATACGAAGAAAATTTTTGGAGGAAGAAACGACATTTTAGATTCGATATTTTTTTTTAGAGTGAATAATTTTTGTTATATGGATGTTAGAAGAATTGTTAAAAGTAAATCATATTTATAGATATTTTAGAAAAAATAAAAAATATAAAAAGATTTAAATTTAGTAATATATTTATTTACTCAATATACTATTATAAGTATAGAAATAAATGAAATAAAAAGTTAAATACAACCTTCGGTCTTGAATAAAAGAAAATATCAAAATATATAAAATCTTAAATTTAATAATATACTTATTTATTCAATATACTATTTATAAAATATATTAAATTAATTCAATAAGTATTAAAAATAATTTTATATCACAATTAACTTTCTTTAAAGAATTTTACTATCTTTATAACTTATATTATCATTAAATACTATAAATTTTCAAATTATTTTATAAATTAGTAATAATAATAATAATATAATGTTCCGCTATCACTATTGAAATATAGAATAATAATAAAAATAAAAAATAATAATATTTTATACAATTCTATATTTGAAAAAATTCTATATTGCATACAAAAAACCGGCAACTTAAATATATTGATCGTTACTTAATAACAATTACTCGTGACTATTAACAACAATTTAAAAGTATGATACCATTGTTATAACAAATTTTTTATTTTAATTGATGCATTTTTTGGTTAATTTATAATAATGACAGTTTTAACATTTTCGAAAATTTGATTATTCCACAAATTAATTAAAAAAACTAGTAACCGATCAACAAAAATAAAATATTATATTAAAATAATATTTTTATGACATCTTTAATGAAGATTTAAAGAGATGAAAAAAATGAAAAATAAAAAATGGTTGGTGGTTATTGAATAGAAAAGATATTTGTTATATATTTATAACAATTTATACCAAAATATATTATTATTTTTAGAATTAGAGTAATATTAAAATTAGGAATAAATTTAAAATATAGGAATATTAATATATTTTTTAGATTTATGTATTTTTTAATACAATATGTTGAATTTATTATAAGAATATATGTAAATTATTAATATAAAATATATTATTTAATAGGTTTATTTAGCGTTTATTATTCTAAATAAATAAATGTAAATATGTTTTAAAAAATAAAGTTAAAATATAGAAATATTAGTAATTTTTTAAGTTATGTATTTTGTATTTTAATATGTTGTCTTTATTTTATGTATATAATAATTGTAAACGGTTAAATCATTGTTATTTTTATATAAAAAATAAATTCAATATAAAATATTAATACAAATATATTATATATTTATTTAAATAAGTATTTATCAATAATAACTTATTCACACATCGCGCGCGTAGACATCTAATTTGTCTAGTGGTAAAAGTATAAGTTGTCGTATAAAGGGTTTGGGTTCAACTCCTCATATGAACCAATTTTTTTTAAAAGATAGAATAATATACACTGGTTAAATTTTTGTTAGAGATAAAATTAGATCTTTGTGAATTATATTTATAGATATTTTAGTAATATACTTATTTATTCAATATACTATTTATAAAGTATAAAAATGAATTAAAATAGAATATTAAGTACAACTCTTGTCCTGTACAAAAGGAAAATATCAAAATATATAAAAAGTTTATGATAACAAAATAGAGCAGTGTTTTAAAAACCGGACTGGACATCAAACCGGTAAGAGTACTGCGTCATTGGTTTACTGGTCGAACTATTGGGTCACTGATCGAACCGCATGACTAAACCGGATTAAACCAGATAACTCGGTTGAATAGACCGGTCGTTATAACAAAATTATTTAGGTATAAAACATGTCAAACATAATGATTCAGTCTCTACAAAATATAACTGACACTTAAATTTTTTAAAAATATCATATCATTAATAAATTCACAAGTTCATAATTTAAATTCAAATTTTAAACATAGGTATAAAGTATATTTGCAAACAAAATTTAATCGCAACATAATCTAATTGAATAATTTATAATAAAATAACTTAATTGTCTACTAAATTTAATTTTAGGAAGAATTTTTTTTTCAATGTTGGAATCTCCTTCTTCAAAATCAAAATCATCTGCAACAAAATCAACCGCATATGAAACATCTTTACTTTTATTTTTTATTTTTATTTTTTCTTTTATTTTGAAAATAAAAAAATAAAAAAAATAAAAAATGCATTTAAACCACCGGTTCAGGAAAACCGCCGGTTTTACCGGTTTATACCGATTTTGACCGATTCACACCGGTTTAACGACATATCCGATTCAGCAATTGAACCAGATCGATTACCTGACCGGTTCCCGATTCGACCGATCCGACCGGCCGGTCCGGTCCGATTTTAAAACACTGAAATAGAGTACTAAATACGCCCATTAATAATTTATTATGATAACAAAATATTAGTAATCCTATTATAAAGAATAGAAAAAGATAAGAGATTTTTGAAAAAAAAATAAAAATACATAAAAAAAGATAAAAATATTAAATTCAAGAATATCCTATCTATTTAATATACTATTTAAAAAGTATAAAATAAGTTGAAATAGAATATTAAATACAACCTCCAGTCCTGTATAAAAAAATATCATAACATATAAAAAGATTAAATTTAGTAATATACTTATTTGTTCAATTTCAATATACTACTTATTAAGTAAAATAATAAATTGAAATAGATATTAAAACTCGCGCTCCTGTATTAAGAAAATATCAAAATATATTAAAAAATATTTAAATTTAATAATACACATATTTATTTAATAAACTATATATAAAATATAAAATAATAGAAATAGTTTATTATATACGCCCAACTAATAATTTAGGCAAAATACTCTTTTTGGTCCCTTAACTATATCCACTGGTTCACTTTGGTCCCTTAATTTTATTTTTGTGTCAAATTGGTCCTTCAACTTTTTAATAGATTCATATGAGTCCCTTCCGTCTATTTTCCTCAAACGTCCGTTTATAACGTGTACGTCGCAACTTGGCAATGTTAAATTCTAAAAAATTCCAAAATTTCCCCTTAGGAGCGCATCATCAATAAAGTTCAGAAAATAATTTATCAAAAAAGCTGATGGTGAAAGAAGAGAATAACTTAAGATTGAGAGAACCACACAATTCAAATCCAATAAACTCTATAAATTAATCAATTGTCACAATATTTTATCAATGAACTCTATAAATTGAGCAATTAAAATAAAAAATTGGGGGAATTTTTCTGGTGAAGAGAAACTGAGATTGAAAAAATATAACAAAAAGCTTCATCACCACTTTTATTCACACCATCTCTAAACCACCATAATCAAAACAGAATCAAAACATATGGAAATTCAATTTCTTTATCAACTTCATCTCTTGCAAATCACCGTTCACATGAAAAATACAATCTCTATCCACATCCAAATCATAACTTCCGCCGCGAAAACCACCATTGGAACTATCGAATCCCGTCGTTCGCATCCAACAACCACAAAACCACCACTGCACTACAACTATCAGAATCCCTTCATTCACACACAACCGCCATAAAAACGCAGGTTCTCTCCTTGTTGTGCGTCTCCTATCCCAAAATGGGTATTTTCTCTCGCCGCCATCGCAATTTCCCCTTGCCTTATTTCCATATTTTCTTTTGATTGAACTGATTAATGAAGGTAACAGATCAAACTACTCTCTTCCGATATATATTGACTTGCAAAGGATTTGTTGCAAAAGTGAAAATTAGGTTACAAGGAGAGGGTCTTTATATAGAGACCAGGGAAACATAAATAGACATAACATTTAATGATTAACTATTTCCTATGAAAGTTTGTCTGCCCTAGAGAATTTGTCTTTTGGCTTTCCAAGACTGCATTTAAATTTATCCAACAAAACTCCCCCATAAATTAAATGCTCCTTCGATCAATTAATCCCAGCATTATCTTGCCTCTGTCGAATATCTCCTTCGACAATGGTTTTGTGAAAATATCTGCAGCTTGATCCTTGCTTGCCACATGCTTCAGTTCGACGCTTCCATTTTTCACATGTTCTCGAATGAAATGAAAACGTACGTCGATGTGTTTACTTCTTTCATGATTCACTGGATTCTTCGCCAGTTCGATTGCTGATTTGTTGTCGACTTGTACTATGGTTGCATTTTCCTGCTTCTGCTCTAACTCACATAACAATCTTCTAAGCCATATAGCATGGCATACACACCATGATGCAGCCACGTATTCTGCTTCGCATGTTGACAGTGTTACAATTGGTTGCTTCCTTGAGAGCCATGTGAAAGCAGTGTTTCCCATAAAGAATACATATCCTGATGTACTTTTTCGATCGTCTATATCTCCACACCAATCGCTGTCGGAGTAACCTGTTAGCTTGTAATCTTCTGCTTTTGAGTAAAACATTCCAAGTGACACAGTTCCTTGGATATAACGAAGAATTCTCTTCAAAGCTTTCCAGTGTGAGTGAACTGGTTCTTCCATAAATCGACTCAAGATTCCGACACTTAGAGAAAGATCTGGTCTAGTACATGTGAGATATCGAAGACTTCCGACCAAGCTTCGAAATTTGTTTGCTTCGACACGTTCCCCCCATCAAATTTTGAAAGCTTGGCTCCTGGCTCCATTGGTGTCAAGATTGGATTGCAACCTTCCATTTTGAACCTCTTCAGAATGTCCTTTGCATATTTTTCTTGTGAGACAAAAATTCCAGTTTCTTCTTGTCGAACTTCCAAACCAAGAAAGAAGCTCATTCGACCTAAGTCCGTCATTTCAAATTCTCGTGTCATTCGACCTTTGAATTCTTCGATCATTTGATCACTGTTGCCCAGGAAAATCAAGTCGTCGACATAGAGTGCAACGAGCAGTATATCTCCTTTATACTTCTTTACATATAGGGCATGTTCATAAGGACATTGTTGGAAACCATTCTTTTTGAAGTAAGTATCAATACGTGTATTCCATGCACGAGGTGCCTGCTTTAATCCATAAAGTGCTTTCTTGAGTCTTAGCACTTTTCCTTCGCTTCCGTCTTTCATGTATCCTGGTGGTTGTTCGACATAGACTTCTTCTTCGAGCACACCATTCAAAAATGCTGATTTGACATCCATTTGAAATATTGGCCATTTGAGCTGAGCAGCTTGAGAAATCAGCAGTCGAATTGTCTCCATTCTTGCAACTGGTGCGAATACTTCGTCATAATCTATTCCTTCCTTCTGCCTGTATCCTTTTGCCACAAGTCGCGCCTTGTACCTTTCGACTTTTCCTTGAGCATTCATCTTTTTCTTAAACACCCACTTCACACTAATGGTTCGACTTCCTTTTGGTAACTCTGCTAGTTCCCAAGTTTTGTTGTGTTCGATAGCTTTAATTTCTTCGTCCATGGCATTCTTCCACTTCTCATCTCTCCATGCTTCTTCGAAACTAATGTTTTCAGAATCTGCCAGTAGACACACAAGATGTACTTCTTCTGTATTATTATACAACTCTTGCAAGCTTCTCATTCTGGGCTGTGAGGATTCGTCTTCACTGTCAGAGTATTCAAACCTTGGTAATTGATTTTGGGTTGTTGGTATACCGACTGAGGGTTCTTCAGTTTCGACTATGTCTTCTGTCGAATTGTTCCAGTCCCACCTACTTGCTTCATTCACTCGAACATCTCTACTTACTACCACCTTTTTGTTTATGGGGTCGAATAACCTGTATCCTTTTGTTTTCTCATCATACCCAATTAATATATATTTCTGACTCTTGTCTTCAAGCTTCGTTCTTCGTTGATCTGGTACATGTGCATAAGCAACACTACCAAATACTTTAAAATGAGATACAGTCGGTTTCTGTCCACTCCACGCTTCTTGCGGTGTTCGATCTCCCAACTTTGAATGCGGACATCTATTTTGAACATAGATTGAACATTGCACAGCTTCTGCCCAAAATTCCTTCGACATGTTCTTACTTTTGAGCATTGAACGAACCATGTCAAGGACTGTTCGATTTTTCCTTTCAGCAACCCCATTTTGTTGAGGTGAGTATGCTGCAGTTAGAAATCTCCTTATACCCTGCTCCTCGCAATACTTCATGAAAGCTGTCGAAGTATATTCTCCTCCTCTGTCAGAACGAAGTGCTTTGATGTGTCGATCAGTCGATTTTTCAACCATTACCTTGAACCCTTTGAATGCTTCGAATGCTTCAGATTTTTCTCTCAGGAAGTAGACCCAAGTCTTTCTTGAGAAATCATCGATGAAGGAAATGAAATACTTCTTGCCACTAAAGGATTCTGGAGTGATTGGTCCACAGATATCAGTGTGAATTAATTCAAGGATGTGCTTAGCATGATATTCTGCCTTCTTTTGAAAAGAAGTTCTCGTCTGCTTGCCAAAAACACAATTTTCACAAAATTTTCCTTCAAACTCCATGTTAGGCAATCCATGTACCATGTTTCTTTCCGCTAATCTCTTTAACCCAGCATGATGTAAGTGACCAAAACGTAGATGCCACAGAGTTGCTTGGTCTTCAGTGTCGATTTTCAAACATTTTCCTCGAACGCTTCTCAGATTCAGCTTGTACATTCGATTCCTTCCCATCTCAACTTGAGCAATTTGGTGTCCTGATTTATCCTTCAAATGCAGTATTCGATCCTTCATAAATATCGAATATCCCTTCTCTGTAAGTTGCCCCAGACTTAGAATATTTGCTTTTAAATCTGGTACATAATAAACATCTTGTATTTTTCCAGGTACGTTGTCTTTCTGCAAATAACAAATTGTTCCTTTGCCTTCGACCTTTACCTTCGACGCATCTCCAAAAGATACATGACCATCTTCAATTTTCTTTATTTCTTTGAATAGATGTTTGTGACCACACATATGATTACTTGCTCCTGAGTCAAGGTACCATATAGTGTCATCTTCTGTGTTTGTCTCCTTTTGGGTCATTAATAGGAATCCTTCGTTTGATTCTGTTTCTAGTGCGAAATTTGTTGTCTCTTCGACTTTCCTCCTGAATCGGCAGTCTTTTGCAAGGTGTCCCCCTTTTCCACAATTGTAGCAACTGTATGAGTTGCAATCCTTGGCAAAATGTCCATGTTTATTGCATTTGTAGCATTCGATGTTGGAGTTCGACCTGCCACCTCTATGACCACGTCCTCGACCATGCCAATTTTGTTGACTTGCCTGTCCTCTTTCGAAATTGTTGTTCTGATAGCTTCGACCACCATCTCGACCTCTATGACCACGTCCTCGACCACGCCCGTTTTGAGATAAAAGTGCCCTTTCATCTCTAGTGGATTCCTTTGTCTGTTCTGCATTATCAAGTGTCTCCTCCTTCTTTTGTATTTTGCGTTGTTCGTGTGCCTCAAGTGAACCAGCTACTTCTTCGACAGTGATTGTCGCAAGGTCCTTCGACTCCTCTATTGCACATACTATATTTTCGAATTTTTCAGTCAAAGATCTTAAAATCTTTTCGACAACTCGAGCATCGATCATTGCTTCTCCATTTCGTTTCAGTTGATTTACAACTGTTTGCACACGCGTGATGTAGTCCGACACGGGCTCCGTCTACTTCATCTTTATCCTTTCTAATTCTCCTCGAAGAGTTTGCAAACGAACTTGCTTGACTCTATTTGCTCCTCTGAACGCCGTCTCTAGTGTATCCCACGCTTGCTTCGAAGTAGTTGAACCAGCAATCTTCTCAAAACCAGATTCGTCTACTGCTCTAAACAACATGTATAATGCTGTTTTGTCTTTCGACCGCGTCTCTTTCAACGCCTTGTTCTGGGCTGCTGTATTTCCCGTCGTGGTTTCTGGTTCTTCAAACCCTTCTTCTACAACCTCCCACACATCTAACGATCCAAGCAGCGCCTTCATCTGGATGCTCTAGTTCTCATAGTTTGATTTTGACAGTTGCGGCAATGGCATCTGGTTCATCATGTTTGCCATGCGCTCTGATACCAATTTGAAGGTAACAGATCAAACTACTCTCTTCCGATATATATTGACTTGCAAAGGATTTGTTGCAAAAGTGAAAATTAGGTTACAAAGAGAGGGTCTTTATATAGAGACCAGGGAAACATAAATAGACATAACATTTAATGATTAACTATTTCTTATGAAAGTTTGTCTGCCCTAGAGAATCTGTCTTTTGGCTTTCCAAGACTGCATTTAAATTTATCCAACAATTAATTGATAGTTGAAAAGAGAAAATTTTGATTTGATGCTGTGAAGCTTTTGTTGCTGGGTCAAGGAGAAGATCTTTGTTCCTGTGAGCAAGTTTGAGAAAAAGCTGATTTGTGTTTCATAATTGCAGAAGAAAAAAAAGAAAATATGGTCAATTTTATTTCAAGAGACTTAAACAATGCCATCTGGACGCCATCTATCCACCTCAGCAAGTCAACTGCCACTTGGAACCTGTTTTTGAATTTTTACTAACGGTTCACTAACGGAAGGACTAACGTGGTTATGTTTAAAAAATTAAAGGACCAAAGTGACACGAAAAAAAATTAAGGGACCAAAGTGAACCAGAGGATATGGTTAAGGGACAAAAAAGGGTATTTTTCCAATAATTTATTATGATAACAAAATATTAATAATCCTATTTTAAAGTATAGAAAAAAAAGTAAAATATATAAAAAACAAATTATATTTAACAATATATATTTTTATTCAATGTACTATTCTAGAGTGTGTTTTTTATGTGCAGTTTGTAAGATTGGATTGTCGACTAGGTTTTCTACCGATGGACAAAAGTTGATGGGAGAGACTTGGACCACTGCGTGCCATCAGTAATGGCATTGGAGAAACAAGCGAAAGCACGATGACAACTTTGTTATGCCTAATGATTTTACAAGGATGATTCGTAACAGGGTTAAGGAGTATGGAGATAGTGAGAGGTTTCATAAAAATACTTTTCCGAATCCACAAGTTGTGAAGAATATTGCTTTGGTCCCCGCCTCCTTTTGGTTGGTTATGTGTGAATGTGTGAATGTAGATGCAATAGTAAATGAATCAACTAAGGCAGCTTGTGGAGGTCTTATAAGAGACCATAATGGGACGTGGCGCGGTGGTTTCTCGAAATATATTAGAATTTGCAATATAGAGGTCCATGAGCTTGGGAGATTTTAGAGGGTGTCAAATTTGCGGTCATTTGTGGCATTATATTTTTCCAAGTCCAATCGGATAATAAACTAGTGATTGGTAGCATTAATAGGAAAAGACCTCGCATAGGAGCTTCCAAAGGATTGATTAGCCAGATTCATCATGAGATATTAATAATCCTATTTATAAAGTTTAAAAAATAATGAGAGTTTTTAGAAAAAAATTAAAATATATAAAAAGATTAAATTTATTAATATACTTATTTATTCAATATTCTATTTAAAAAATATAAAAATAAATCAAAATATTAAGTACCTGATCATATATATATATATATATATATATATATATATATATATATATATATATATATATATATATATATATATATATATATATATATATATATATATATTATGAAACTGAATAATAAATTATAGGGTTAATAGCCATTTATCCCCGGTCATATAGGTGAGTTTTGATTTACCCCTCTGGTTTTTACACGCTTAGGGGTGTCCAATAATTATAGGGGGTAATCCAATTTTTTTTAAAAGGGGGATAAATCAAAACTCGCCTATATGGCAGGGGAATAAATGACTATTAACCCTAAATTGTATAAGAGAGAAAGAGAAGAAGAGAGTATATTCTACTATTCATATTTTGAGTGTCAGAGATTCTGATACAATATGAGTCATATTTATAGGACATATGTATTAAATGAAAAATCAACATGAAATCTCCTAATTCATGAACATCTATAATTATACAATTTATAACAGTCCATAAAGAATATGCCTCGTTAAAACTTTACTAGAAAAAACCAAATGGGAAAAATTCTAGTGAAGGAAAAGAGTACAACATTCTTTGTGAAGGAACTACTCCATTACTAATCAATATAGATTATTACAAATAAGAAAGAAAATTATAGGGAGACAATAATCCATTATTCATAATAGTCCTCATCGGATGTTTGTTCAGGACATACCTCGTTAAAATCTTACTAGAAAAAACCCAGTGGGAAAAAATCTAGTGAAGGAAAATGAGTACATATCATTTTAAGTAAAATCCATTTCTCCCCTTCAGCTGAACGAATCCGGTTCTCCCCCTCAGCTGAACGATCATTTTTTCGATGATGAAGACCAATCTTATGCACTAAAAAGGTCTGTAAGATGAACAACTTTGTTGGAGCTTAAATCACCACTTTACTGAAGATCATGAGTGAAAAATAACTTTGGAGAAATGTGTTTTGTTCAATCTCCTTTAATGTAACCATCTTTCAGTTGAGCAATGCATGCATTATTATCTTCATATATGAGTTTTTAGATGTCAAATCACAAGTCTATTGTGTGTGTGGGTTGAATTTGGTATCTCAATCAAGTGTATTCTCGATTTTTTCATGTAGTGCTAAAAAGCTCTTCATAATTAATGATGTTGTTGTTGTGCTTTGTTTGACAGGTCTCCATGAAATAGTTGTACCATTATGAGAATTTGACAAGTGACTTATATCTGTATAATTTATTAATTATAATTTGGACACTTTGGAATAAAACAAACTCATTTCCATTTATCCTTAGATAGCAAAGTATATGTTGGACTTCGTTCCAATGTCTTTGTGTAGGTGAAGAATAATATCTTGCTAGTATAGTTATAGAAATTAACATAGCATGGTGTGCATAGTTAGCAAGATAGATTAGTGCTTTAATTACACTAGGAAATGGTACTTCATGACCAATTGATTTTTCATCCTCTTCTCGAGGTTTAAAAGAATAGTATGTACATCCCATTATCCAACATCATAGAGGTAGACAACATACAAAATTTGTCCATATAAGAACATTTTAACATTTTTGCTATATATAAGATTTATTCATATAGAAACGTTTTAACATTCTTTCTATATAAGTTTCTTGGTATATAAAAGTTCCATTGTCTACATGTTCATCGAGTAAGGACTTTTTATTTCCTAAGTCCTTCATCTCAAATAATTTCTTTAAATAATTTATAGCTTTTTGGAATCTCTCCAGGAGTTCCAACAATTTTATGTCATCTACATAGACAACTATTATAGAAAATTATTTTCTAGGTCTTTTCATAAAAATACAAAGACTTATAAACTTATTTGTATATCTCTCCCTTGGCAAATATTTATTGAGACAATTATATCACTTGTGTCCATATTGTATTAGCCCATAGATATACTTGTTCAATTTTATGTCCTTATCAAGTGAATCATACAAATAAAATGTTACAACATTCATCATGTTCAAATCAAGCCCTTCATGAGCTACAAGACTAATTAATTATCGAAAATTAATTGAATCCACTACAGGTGGATATGTTTCATCAAACTCGATCTTAAGTCTTTGTGAAAATCATTGAGAATCAAATCAAGTTTTATACCATTATTATTTTACGTTTTCACAAAAACTCATTTATATCTCATTGGTTTCACACCTTAAAGTGTTCGGACTACAGGTCCAAATTTGAGTCACTTGTAAAATGAGTTTAATTATTCTTCAATTGAATATATTCATTTTGGTCAATTTTCACTTTGTCTACAATCTTTGATAGACTTTAATTCATGATTTGTTCATTTTGACCAATTCTCATTTTGCCTACAATCTTTGGTAGACTTTGTTTTATGATCCTCGTTGTCGTTTATCATCTTTAGTGTTATATTGTATACAAATATATTGTCAATGTCAACTTTATCTGGTTATCTTAATTTCGGTTTCATTTCATCCATGACATAATTTATTGAGATATCTTTATTTCATATTTCAAGTACTTGATTAGTTCTTTTGGAATTGAACAATAAATTATGTCAAAGTGTTCTTAAAATTTTCATATCCTCACTTAAGTCATTTTTAACTTTAGTTTATTTTCTAGGTAGAGGGCTTTTATCAATGGAACTGACTTTTATACCACGCTTCAGGCGCGACTATAACTCATTTGCAGTATTAGATTATCCAATAGAAGAATCCACTTTGAGTAGAGTATTAACAGCTGATAATTTATTTCATAAATTTTGCAAATGAATAATATTTTGAACTTTTGGTTCATATTGATTTGTACAAGGATCAAGACAACAATTTATTTTAAATTGTTCATTTGAACTTCTGGTTCACTTTTTCAGCCGCTTATTCTCTCCCCCCTAATATTGGGAAAATTAATTTCTCAATTAATAACCAGTCTTCCAGACTAGAATCAACTATCAAATTATTTAATCGGGATATATCTTCAAATGCGAGATTCATATAAAAATTATATTTTCCCTAATATTCTTTCAAGACTCATCTTAGTGTACTATATTAGAGCAATTGAATTATACACAACACATCTAAAAGTTTACTTAGATGAGAAGTATTACGTTATTAACCTAAAGTAATTTATAAGTTAAAAGGAGAATGAGCGTATAATAATTTGTTGGCTTAATCCAAATAAATATCTTAATATAATATTTTGGGTGTTTCAAATATATAATTTAGAATTGATAATCTCATAAGTATCAACCATATAATTAACTTTAGACGTCTAAAGAATGGATCTTCAGGTCTATTTTCTTTTGTGAATATATGCTATAAGATGTTCAATATCAAATTTAATAATATATGTGATATTTATCAAGAAAATTCTGAAAAATTCAGAAATTGAAACCTTAGTCTGAGTAAACTACTTCACAAACTTCTGGTTGTGAGTAGACAGTAAACATTTGCATGATATTTTAGTCGATGCAATAATTAATGTCATGAAAAACTCAATTTCTTAAATTTTATTTACCTTTAGAAACACACAAAATTCATCGGATTGAAGAAACTTCTGGTTCTTCCATACTAGTTTTCGTATCATCATGCATTCGGGATGACCCAACCAATTTTACCAACATTCTTAAAGTTGATTTGTAAACTTCTGGTTTATAATTATACTTGTATTTTAAGCTTATTTAATTTATCAAATTTAATTTGTAAACTTCTGATTTACAATTATGATTTATAAACCGATTATACTTGTTTACAATATATAGTGAAAATATAATTAAAATTTTGTTGTTATCAAAACATCAAGATAAAAATAGATATTTTAAACAAAAGGTTAATTTTCATTTGATTTAATTGTTATAAACTAAATCTACAGAATAAAAAAGATTATTCATGAATAACTAAATAAAATAAAAATATCATAAGAAGATTTCAATAGAATAATATAAGTAATAAATAAGAATCAGGAATATAATATTTTAAATTATTATTGCAATATAATATTTTTAACTGCTATATTAAAAATAATTGAATATGATAAAATATTTCGAAGATATTCTTGAGAGTATTTCCTTGATTGTCTAACTCTTATAGAATTGACCAAAAAATTTAAGAGACAACGATCAACAAAAAAATTACGATTCTTCAAAGATGTTTTATATTAAAATATTAGTTCTTTTGGAACAATTGCTCAATCATCATAAAGGATGATATATAAAAAATACTCGGACAATCCTTCAACGAACTATATTATTTGAAATCCTTCTGGGATGATTAGAAAAAAAACATTTTTTGAACAATCCTTCAGGGATGATGTAATCTTTTTGTTTATTTTTCAAATCTTCAAACAAGATTAAAGATAAAAAAATCACGCAATTGTGAAATCCTTTTGGGATAATTCACAATAATTGATGCAATTTTTTTAAACATAATTGATGCAATCTTTCTGGGATTCATTAATATTATAGATCAAATCTTTATGTGAAATCCATTTGGGATAATTCACTATTATTGGTGCAATTTTTTAAGCAATCCTCCTGGGATTCATTGATATTATAAATCAAATCTTTATGTAAAATCCTTTTGGATACTTCACTATTATTGATGCAATTTTTTAATATTATAGATCAATTTTTTACTAACATAATTGATGCAATTCTTCTGAGATTCATTAATACTATTATAAATCAAATGCTTTTGTGATTCGTTAATATTATAGATGCAACCTTCTTTAATATTATAGAATGATAATCATTTTATGAATATATTACAAATTTAAAAAAAAAAACACAAAAATCTTTGTGAATTTTTTTTAGAGATATTTTAACATTATCCATGCCATCCTTCTAGGATGCATCAAAATTATCGTTGATTTTTGTGATAATCAATAGATCAATAGAAAATAGGTAGGATTACTAATATATATTATAAAATAGAATAAAAAAAATAATGTTACCTTCTAAATATTTGCTATCCTTCAAGGATAGCTCGATAAGTTCTTCACAAATTATATAAAAAAATTTAATACATTTCGATCTTTTAGGGATGCTTTATATGTTCTTCAAGATCAATATAAGAAATTTAATATTTTTATATTCTTTAGGGATGTTTCATATGTTCTTCAGGACAATATAAATTTATTATATTTCTTATCAAGACCTATACAATAAACTATTGTTTTGCTATCCTTCAGGGAAGCTGTTGAGAATCAAATGTGAGTGTGGATAATAGTCCTACATTGGAAATGTGTGTGGTGACTTGAGCATATATAAGTGGGAGAACCCACTCACCTATCACCTTAAGGTTTTAGGTGGAGAAGTGGTGTCTCTCCCACCAAGGTGTGTTGCTCAAAGGGATATCCCGGAAATTAACATTGCTCCCGAACTCGACCCTCCCCTGATGTTGCGCTAACAATGGTATCAGAGCCTTTGGTTCAAGAAAAAAGGGACCGGCTAAAAACTTGTAGTTGAAAGTCAACGGATACATGTAGTTGAAGAGAATCAACGGATACACGTAGTTGAAGTCAACGGATACAAGTGTATGTGGAAGAGAAGCTTCCACATGAGGGGGAGCATTGTGTAAGACTCACACTTGAGGGGGAGTGTTGAGAATCAAATGTGAGTGTGGATAATAGTCTCACATTGGAAATGTGTGTGGTGACTTGAGCATATATAAGTGGGAGAACCCACTCACCTATCACCTTAAGGTTTTAGGTGGAGAAGTGGTGTCTCTCCCACCAAGGTGTGTTGCTCAAAGGGATGTCCCATAAATTAACATTGCTCCCGAACTCAACCCTCCCCCGATGTTGCGCTAACATAAGCTTCATAAGTTAATAAGATATAATATCATATCAAAATTCAAAGCTAATAAGGTAAAAAAAAACATAAAAGAAAAAGTCAATATTACCTCTAATAGTTAGAACTTCAATGTTTTTTTTTCTTTTCAAGTTTGGTAGAGTTCCGTGCTGATAACATGTTATGAAACTGAATTATATATTATATAAGAGAGAAAGAGAATATATTCTAAGTGTCAGATATTTGGATACAACAAGAATCCTATTTACAGAATAGAGGTATTAAATAAAAAATCAATTTGAAATCTCCTAATTGATATATATATATATATATATATATATATATATATATATATATATATATATATATATATATATATATATATATATATATATATATATATATATATATATATATATATATATATATATATATATATATACTAGTACGTTATAAATTTTTGAAAATCCCGTATAAATTAGCCGCATTTTACTTATTATAAGATAAATAGAGATCATATTCTTACCTTTGACAAATCTTCTTTGAAATTATATTTAACCATGACACATGCCATGTGTGATGATTTGTCTTGAATGCTCTCAAATTCCACGACCTCGAATTCAAATATATTCAAAATGTAATTTTTCTATTATAAATGAGACTGGATAAAATATTTTAAAAAATTATGATATTTCAAAACACATTAAAATATTAGTCTATTTTTAATATAATATTAATCCTCTAATCAAATTATCAATTTGAAAATGATAATCGGGAACCTAATGGTAATTATATCCCCTAATGGTCCGTTTGGTGCGTAAGATAAGAGACAGGATAGAATATCTGTATCATATCCTGTCGCAATCCAGTGTTTGATGACCAAGATGATATGATAAGTTAATCCTGAAACTTATCCTATCATGCATCACAAGTTCAAATTGTTATCCTGAATATGAGTTGGGTTAGAACCCGGCAGGATAGGATAAGAAAATAACTTATTAATTTATCTCTATAAGATATAATTTAAAATAAAAAATTAAATATGACAAATATAAATAAAATATAATTTGATATTAAATTAAAAAATTAATAAATAATTTTAAAAAAATATATATGATTTTCATAAGGGTAATTTTTAACTTTATATATTATAAAAAATTAAAACCTAATAAATTAAAATATTTAAAACTAATTTTATTTTTTATCAAATTAAATGTATTTTTTTGCAAGGGTAATTTTGTTATTTATAAATAAAAAATAATTTGATATTAAATTTAAAATATTAATAAATAATTTTTAAAAAATATGTTTGATTGTCATAAGAGTAATATTTTAACTTTATATATTATAGAAAATTAAAATCTAATAAATTGAAATATTTAATACTAATTTTAATTTTTATTGAATTAAATATATTTTTTTGAAAGGGTAATTTTGTCATTTATATATTATATATACACACTTTTAATTTATTTATCTAATATATAATAGAATTCGTGATCTTTTTAAAAAAAAATCAAATTATTTACTCGCTAGTGTTAATGAGTTTTTTTTTTAATTACAGAATTTTTTTTACCAATATATATATATATATATATATATATATATATATATATATATATATATATATATATATGTTATTATATTTGATATCATGTGTGAACCAAACACATGATAGGATAAGTCTTATCCTATCCTGTTTATATCACATCCTATCCTTATCCTAATTTATATCCTGCGCGCTAAATAGACTCTAAATTTCTTTTCATCTATCTAATCATTACTTACTACTCATTTATTTAAATCCTACAATTAATTATGACAAATTGTTGCCATTTACACGTCTCACACTACCTTTTCATTCTATTTTTATTTTTTCTATGTATTCAAAGTAACGCTTCTACTACTCCCTAAACCCTACATTCACTTATTTCTAATACAATTCTTTATATTCTAAAGCAACTCAATAAAAAAGATATTTATTTTTTCATTTCTATCAAAAGCGTATAATCTCTTCATTTCTATCACAATGGTTGAGTTTTCATTTCGTGTCAAAAGGTAGAGGAGAGAAAGACTTTCGAAAATGAATTTTTTAAAAATTATAGAAAAATATTTGACATTTTTTGAAAAATTAATTTTGTATAGAATAATAAAAGAGTTATATCATTACTATATTTTTAATTTTTAAAATACTATAACAACATAAAAGCTATTTTAAAAATTTATGTAGCCCTCCAAAATCCCCCAAAATCCTCCTTTAATATAAATTTTAAATTTTTCTAAATTAGAGGGTTTTTGGTATTATCTATTAAAGCAAACCCTTTAAAATCTTCTCAATCAAATTTTTTTCACTCAATCCTTCTATTTTTTCAAAGTCCTCCCCTCTCTTCTCCTCCAAACTCCTAAACATTTAAAAAAAAAATCACTATGAAAACATATTTAGAAGACTATAAAATTATTGGGAGTTTCTTTGGCCACCTCCCAACCTTCTAGCTCACCTCTGGTGAAAAACCCAGAATACCCCTGACTTCGGAAATGAACTTCCGAAATGCAAGAAAAAGGTGTTTTCGGAGATGCATCTCCGAAAGTGCCTTTTTTTTATAAAAAATTTGACTTATTTCGGAAATGCACTTCCGAAAACACCATTTCGAAAGTTCATTTCCGAAATACTGCGCGTTTTGCAGATTAAGCAAAACAGCCCCCTCCCCCTAATCATTTACCCTAATCTTCTTCCAAACTCACACCCCAAGAGATTTTTGTGCAAACCAGTTCCAAGCTACCTCAAAGGCTCTAACTACTTGCTCTATTACATTCAAAAGTCCTCAAATCCATTCAATCGGTAAGCATTTTGATTTTAAGATCTATGATTAAAATGTATATTAGGGTGTTTACAAATAGAAAAAAAATGTATTAGGTTAGGTTTATACTGATATTTAGGATGTTTAGAATGTGTAGACATAGGTTTGATGTTTGGTTTTGGGGTCTGCCATGGGAGTTGTAGAAAACTCCATCGCAGGGGTGTTTCGGAAGTTCATTTCCGAAAACACCTCCATCCCAGTTTTCGGAAATGAACTTCCGAACTGTATCAGAATTTCAATTATTTTTGTTTCTTCTTTTGTCTCGCATATTAATCGATTTCAATTGTTTACAGGAACATGTCAGGCAACCAACCAGCACGCATCAGACAGGGGAGAGAGTCTCAGACTGCATCGGCTAGACGCGAGCGGGCGGCTGCGCAGCTGGCGTCGACCCAGGGACGGGGGCAGGGCCGGGGACGCCGTGTGCGAGTTCCTGTGGACGTGGGAGAGGGTACATCTGCTTTAGGATCTAGGAGTCGGCTGACTCGGGTATCTTCTTCCCGCCAGCGAGAGGAGGAGGAGGAGGAGGAGGAGGTGCCAGTGCCATACCACGAGCCGGAGGGTGTACCAGATGTTGACCCTCCAGCCGGGGAGGAGGATGAGCAGGAGGATGGCTATCTGGGAGGGCCCTTTGACACTTCCGTGCTGATTCACTACCACGATCACGTCGCTCGGCGGATCTGGGAGGGAGAGGTATTTTTTTAATTTAACCGTTTATTTGTCACCATTTTTTATAATCTAACCGTTTATTTGTCGCTTATTTAATATATGTCCGCTTATTTAATATATGTCGCTTATTTGTTTTTTTTTGTAACAGGAGAGAGAGCCGCTGAAAATGGTCAACCACGCCCGCAATATTTTCGGTCTGTTTAAACCAGCAGCTGAGTGGTTTAACGACCATGTGCGAGGTTCAGGGCTCAGCGTGCTCTGCATGACGGGGTACACCACGATCAGCACTGGCATGCAGGGGGCATTTGTGGAGCGCTGGCACAAGGAGACGTCCTCTTTCCACTTGCCGGTTGGGGAGATGACGATCACCTTGCACGACGTGCAGTGTCTTCTCCACCTGCCGATTAGGGGGCCGCTGTTGACCCACTCCAAGATCCAGAGGGTGGAGGCCATTGAGTGGATGATGCTCTACTTAGGCATGGAGCACGAGGTTGCTCACTATGAGTGCGCCACGACTTCTGGGCCTCATGTCCGGTTCACCACACTGAGCACTTATTTTGAGCACCACCTGGACGCGGCTGCCGAGGCTGAGGGTGTGGGTAACGAGCTGTTCACAGAGTATCACCGCGGCTGCGCTCTTCGGTGCTGGTACATGCATGTGGTAGGCGCTGCATGCTTTGTGGATAAGAGTGCCAGGTACGTCGACGTGACCTACCTCCGCTACTTCATGGACCTGGATACCGTTCACCAGTGGAACTGGGGGGCAGCTACTCTGGCATATCTCTACCAGAAGCTGAATGAGGCCTCCAACTGGAGGACGAGGCAGTTGGTCGGATCCTGCACACTGCTTACGGTACGTTTTATTTTAATATATTATCGTATTTATTTATTTATTTATGTTTCGTATTTATTTTTAATACATTATCGTGTTTCTGTTTCAGAGCTGGATCATCTCCTACTTCTCCCGCATCCACGGCTTTCACATCGATCCTGCGTACGTGGACGCCATGCCCAGGGCCGCCAGATACGCTCTCCAGAGGGGGAACGATGCGGTGGGACCATACCGTCTGTACTTGGACCGCACGATGCACGACGACGTCACCTGGAGGCCGTTCGTCGACTACGCTCAGATTGTCCCCTTTGACGACATTGCTCTATATTCAGGCTGGTTGGCATGCGGGACCGGCATCATGGTCCGGTATCTCCCTGAGCGGTGCATGCGTCAGTTCGGATTCGTGCAGCGGATACCCAGGTCACCCTTTGAGGCAGCTCCCGACACAGTGACCCGAGTGCAGCTCACTGCCATATGGGAGGACTGGCAACATCATGTGGTACCGCAGGAGTACCGTCTCACTCGGGTCACACAGGACTGGCACAGTGAGGAGGGGTACGTCACATGGTTCTACCGGGTGTCCCATCCTCTACTGAGACCCGACGTTCCCGGCGCTCCTAGGCCAGCACATGAGGAGATCCTGGAGAACCAGCAGGCCGAGGATGACCACGCCATTGATCTCCTGCCGATCTGCCAGCGGATAGAGATGCTTGGGCGGGACGCCTTGGATCGGGGTGTCGTTCTTCAGGGCGGTCCAGATGCAGTCGCCGTGATGGAGGCGATCGTCACTGATGCGGGCCGTGCGGCGGGGTACAGGCGGCAGAGGAGGGCTCAGGGTGAGAGGGTTAGGCACACCCAGTAGTGGTCGGGTTTATTTATTTTTTGTTTTCGGATTGTATATTGCGCACACTATTACTATTTGGTTCGGCTTGTATATATTATTTGAATTTTATTTATCGTATTAGTATTTTCTGTTTATCTGTTGCTTATTTTATTTGGCGTTTGCGTTTAATTAAAATGCGAGACTGTTTAAGAAATAACATAAAAAAAAAAACACAGTTTCTGCATAATTCGGAAATAAACTTCCGAATTCACCCATGAGGTGTTTTCGGAAGTTCATCTCCGAAGACACCCCCCATGAGGTGTTTTCGGAGATGAACTTCCGAATTATGGAAATTTTTTAAAAAAAAAAAAGCGCTTCGGAAGTTCATTTCCGAAGCAGAGGTATTTTGAGATTTTCGCTGGGGGTGACCCCATAGGAAGGTGGCTAAAGAAATTTTCAAATTATTTCATTCCATTTTCTAATTGAATGCATGGGTTTTTCCTTAATATATGAAAAATACACCATATCTTTTAGTTTTAATAAACTATAAAACTATTTCATCAAAGATTTGTTTTCGGCAATGATAAGTATTGATATTGCTTACCTGGAAGTGTAAGAAATTCTTGTTCTTGTGGTGGTATTTCATAGTTATAAGTGACTTCTTGATTTTGTTAAAAGTGTCTGATTCTCCAAAGAGGTCCTTTGGTTAAAAAGTTTCTTTACATAAATCTTCATATTATTGAAAATATAAAGGAATAGAATAAATCTTCTCCCTATACTTTAATACTTATATTAAAACATACCCAAACAATTAAAAAAAAAAGACAAAAAAATAATTTAGTTATCAATATATAATATATAATATGTGATAAGAGAAAGAAAAAAAATTTATTTAAATGATAGAGGTGAATGGTTGATTAAATTTTGAACATGAGCTTAACTATGGATAAAAAGTTAGTTTTTTATTAGAAGAATTTATTGCAGCTAATTTAAAAATCAAAATTTGATTAACATAAAAAATATGTTAAAAAAAACAGTGTTGTTTTTGGTTTTCTATACTTAAAAAATAGACCAGTATAGTTTGGGAGTCAGTTATTGACTCAAGTGGTTTCAGCCTATTTTTAATTGCAATTGCAGAGTTCGAACCGTGGTTCGACTTATCAAATTCAGCGTAAATCACCACTAGTTCAATTAAGAATTGGTGAAGTGTTAATCTCTTTAAATAAAGTATTTTGACCTAATTAATATGCCTTACTAAAGATCCAAACTTAAATTACTAATAAAATAATAAACTAATAAAAACAATAAACTAATTAATTATTTATAACAAATTGAATGTATCTATCATTCTTAATTTGGAAACAATTTCTTCAAAGTTATTGTTGTTAAGACCTTTTGTTAGAAGATCTGCAAGGTTGCTTTGGGAGTGCAAATAAGGTCACTGTCTAATTTTTCTTTAATGAAATGTCTATCAACTTCTATATGTTTGATTTTGTCATGTTGCACTGGGTTTTGAGCTATGCTGATAGCATACTTATTATCACAATAAAGTCTCATCGGTTCATCACACTTTATCTTAAATCTTCTAAAATTTATTTCAGTCATATTAGTTCACATACCCCTTGTGCCATTGCCCTGAACTCTGCTTCAGTACTAGATCTTGATACTACATTTTTTATTCTTACCTTTCCAAGTCACAAGATTTCCACCTAGGAAAGTGCAATAACGTGTAGTTTATCTCCTACCCACAATTGAACCTGCATAGTCGGCATCGGTATATGCTTCAAGACATACACTTCCGTTTCTTTCAAACAAAATTCCTCTACCAGGTGCTCCTTCCAAATATTGTAAAATTCATAGCGCGACTTGTAAGTGAATCTCCTTTGGTCAATGCATGAATTGGATGACTAAGCTAACAACAAAAGAAACGTCAGGTATTATATGTGAGAGGTATATAAGTTTTCCGACTAATCTCGGATATATTTCCTTATCAACCGCAATATCTTCTTTGCATTTCCTAACTTTACAGTTGGATTAATTGGTGTATTTGCAGGTTTGCATGTTGTCTTGCCAGTTTCCTGGAAAAGATCAGTAATGTATTTCTCTTGAGATATGAAAATTCCTTTCTTAGAGTGGGCAACTTCAATTCTCAGAAAGTATTTCAATATTTCCAAGGATTTAATCTCAAATTCTTTGGCTAAGTGTTTATCCAACAATTTGTGTCCTTCCTTATTATTACCTGTGACTATTATATCATCCACATATACCAATAACACAGTTACCCCCCTTGTATTAGAATGTATGATAAATAAGATATGATCTCCTTGACTTTGTTTGAAGCTCAAACCTATCATAATTATAGTGAATCTTCCCAACCATGCTCATGGCGATTGCTTTAACCCATATAAAGATTTTTCTTTAACTTGCACATGGTGTCAGTGGTAGTATGTTCACAGAACCCAGGAGGTACGTCCATGTAGATTTCTTCTTCAAGTTTACCATGAAGAAAAACATTCTTCACGTCGAATTGGTTAAAGTTCCAATTACAATTAGCTTCTAAAGATAATATCATCCTAACGGTATTCATTTTTGCAACTGGAGAAAATGTCTCAAAATAATCTACTCCATAGGTTTGAGTGAATCCTTTGGCTACCAATTTTGCCTTGTACCTCTCAATCGATCCATTTGCCTTATATTTAATAGTGTATACCCACTTGTACCCTACAGGTTTCTTTCTAGTAGGTAAAGAAACCAATTCTCAAGTATTGTTCTTTTCCAATGCCTCTATCTCCAAATCCATGGCTTGTTTCCAATTTTTTGTCAGACAATTCCTTAAATAAAGAGGTAGGTAGTTTTATAGTGTTCAGATTTGTAAAAAAGGCTTTATGGGTAGGTGAAACGTGTTCAAAACTTAGGTAGTTAGATAGAGGGTAAAGTGGTTGTTTGGTACAGTTTCTGGTATCTTTCCTAAAGAAAATTGGAATATGTAAATCTTTATAATGTGATGGTAATGGTGGTGGAGTTGAATTGGATTTTGGTTCCTACTCAT
This sequence comes from Vicia villosa, assembly GCF_029867415.1. Classification (NCBI taxonomy): domain Eukaryota; kingdom Viridiplantae; phylum Streptophyta; class Magnoliopsida; order Fabales; family Fabaceae; genus Vicia; species Vicia villosa. Next base: position 149,470,157 of record NC_081181.1, read on the forward strand.
GAAAAAATTCAGAAGTTGAATCACTAGAGTTAGAATTTACCTCATGTAATGTCGGGTCAGATTCTTGGATATAAGTAGATTCAGGAATGGTCTTCCTTTTTGTATATACTAAATTCTTCTCATATCTTACACCAGTTTCATATTTTTAAGAATCAAGTTCCGATCAAAGAGTAAGGTAGAGAAGTATAAGGGACTCATCTTCCGTATTTACGTTCTCCACCTTATGATGAGTTTGAACGAAGTAGCTTTCTTGTTCATGGAAAGTGTTGTCTTGAGAGACAGAGAAATTATGAGATGGTGGATGATAACATTTGTAATCTTTTTGGGTAGAAGAATATCCTATAAAGACACACTTTAAGGCTCTATGGTCAAGTTTCCCTCTACCATCACTATGAATATGGACGAATGATGTACACCCAAATATCCTAGGAGCGAGATTACTAGAGGTAGACACATTAGGATAGGACGAGGATAAGACTTCCCTAGGAGTTTTGAAAGCAAGGACATTAGAAGGCAGACGATTTATGAGATACAATGCAGTTAAAATTGACTTGCCCCAATATTTCTTGGGAACTTTATTTTGAAATATGATAGCACGTGTTTGGTCTAACAAATGTCCATTTTTCCTTTCAGCAACACCATTTTGTTGGGGTGTTTTAACACATGAAGACTCATGAATGATACCTTCATTTTGGCACATTATGAGGTATGCTTAGAAGGAGAGCATGCACACGTAAATGATACCTTCTACATTGTCTCCATTTTTGGATAACTCATTTTTTTGTCCCCGCTTTCTATTAGGAGGTCTGCCATTCAATTTTCAACATTTTTCTCGAGTATGACGAGGCTTGTGGCAATAAGTACACCAAACCCCTTCGCCATTCTTCTCAACATAGGTTTCTCCTAATTTCTTCTAATCAACTAACATGGTTGAATTCTTCTCAACATAGGTTCTCCCAATTTCTTCTAATCAACTAACATGGTTGAATTCTTCTCAACAAGCATTGTTGAGCTTTCCACAGGTGGCGGTGTCAACATTAATTCCATTCTACTTTCTTCACTCCTCACTATAGACACCACATCATTAATGTTCGTTACTTTTTCTTTGCCAATAATTTGTACTCTAACATGGTCAAAGTCGGAGTTGAGTCCTACCAAAAAGTCGTAGACTCTATCTTGCTCAATGTACTTTGTAAGTGTTGTTTCGTATGCGATGGTCTAACTCCATCCATAAGTCGTTGAGATGATTAGCATATTTTGTAATTGTTTTGTTGCCCTGTTTAGTTCCCAGTGTTTTCACCTTCACATCACATATTTGGGCAACATCTTTGACTTTAGAATAAGTTTCTTCTAATGCTTTCCAAATCTCTTTTGTCGTAGTTAGGAACGCGCAAGTGTCACTAATTTTTGGAATCATTGAAGCATGCAATGATCGTTGAATCTTCAGTATCCCACTTTTTGAATCTGCGATCTATATCTTTGGGAGGTGTGTCTGTAAAGTGTTTTGCTTTTCCTCTACCTTTCAAGGTGGTTTTCACGAGTTGGGACCATTTCAAATAATTATTTCCTTTCAACTTGTAAACCTGGGGAATTATAGGTAACTCTGATTTAGATTTGTACCCATTTGTTTCATCTTTACCGCCAGCCATTGAAGAGATTTAGAAACAAATGCAAGTAAAACACCAAAAGCAAGTGCAAGGTTGAGAAGTCGATAGAATATGCGTGGTTGTTTAAATAGTGCCGATAAATAGTACCGCGAACATTGTCGCAAACAATGGTGATGTACAGTGTCGTGAATAGTATTGGGAACAATGGCAGTGAATAGTGCCAATAAACAAAATCGGAGACAGTAACGGAAAACAATCCATAAACAGTAGGGTACATGAACCCCAATGAAAATGGCTAGGTTTTTAACAAAAAAGAACCGCAATTTAAGGCAGCTACGATTTTTTATGCAGAAAATAAGATTTTTTTTTCATGCGGAAATAAGACCCTCTATAATGAGAGCTCGTGATACCATATTAGAACTGAATAATTCATTATTATTATTATTATTATTTTGCTTTATGCACTCTGATTCGTGCTACTAGCCAAATATTGTTCCTACTAAGAATCGAACTCGGTATTCCCCAAACTTCGTCCTTAGCAAGAGCTCGTTTACCACTCGAGCCCAATTGCTTGGTTAATTCAATATTATTATTGATATACAAGTGTTAATCTCTTTAAATAGAGTATTTTGATCTAATTGGCATTCCTAAAGATCCAAACTTAAATTACTAATAAAATAACAAACTAATAAAAACAATAAACTAATTAATTATTTATAACAAATACATACATAAATTATATTACCTTCACTTCACTTTTAACCATAAGTACTTTTCATACCAAACACGAATTAAATTATCCAATTCAGTCAAAATTTCCCTTGATTATAATATGGATAAAAAGTAGAACTTAGGGTCCAAGGAAATGTATGTATCACATTCACACCTAAACAACAATGACATTGATCTACGTGATTCTAGATGATACATAAGCAACAGCCTCTAAAGAGGTTCCAACATAGAATCACAATAAATGACACTTTTTAGAGAAAATTCAACTTTTGTGAAAGGAAAAAAAATGAAGATGATACAGTATTGTGCATCTTTTGATGGCCCTGGGAGGGCACAACAATCATAACTCTCAAGATACTGGAGCATATTCTTGAATAATTGAAGCCAATTTATTTCGATCATCTTCTGTTTTCATCCGGATCAAAAATGTTCGTGCAACAACACTACCATTATCTCCACCATCATCATTACCCTACAAAAATTGTCAACTTTCACATATGTTTTTGGCTGGCTATTCAATCATAGAATAAGCAGTAAAGCTACTTAGAAAAGCTATTACCAAACACTACTCCATAGAAAAGCAAAAGAAAAAGGGCTGTTTTGAACATTTTTTAAGAGACCGAACTTTTTTGACATTTCATGATAATTATTTCGATTCCTTTTCATTGTTTCTTATGCAAACTTTGAAAGCAAAATAAAATCAAAACAAAATAGTATAACATATTTTTGTAAGCCAAAAAATCGAAATTTAACATGGAAAAAGCAACAATGAAAAGGAGATCAAATAGTCACTTAATTTGATAGGAACGTTTCCTTGACATAAGAGGAGGTAGATCCATATTTCCTAGAGTTTTTCTATGTTTTCCTATTTGGAACTTTTATTCAGTATCTGCATGAAGGTGTTAAGCTAAATGAGAAAGTCTTCATTTATGCTTGCCCTCTATGCCTTATCAGTAATGCTTGCCCACTATGTACTATTTTTTCTATAACTTGCACTATTTCTTTACAATTAATTGTCTTATGCACACACCGAGATAGATTTTTGTTGGTACCTAGAGCTATTTAGGACTACACTATTATGATTTTATTAGTATATCATTTGCTAGCCCCTAAAACCCTTACTTTGCTTTTATACCGAATAAACATGCTATGAACTTTAAATTGCTTATTAATTACTGTATGAACTCTAAATTGCTAATTAATTACTGTATCTCCTTGGAGTTAGGTAATCTTGAGAAATAAAATCTTGTGTAGCATGCTTCTAAGTTTGGGGTTGCTCTAGGATAGAAATGTTTTAAGTTTGGGGTGGTGGTCTTAAGAACAAATGTCATAAATGAGACTGAAAAGTGTAGAGAAAAATAGGTAACCATCGAGGAAAAAGAAAAGAAAGGGTTTGGACTTACCGAAGTATGAAATATCGCAACAAGAGAGTTCTTTTGTGCACTTGTCTTGATTCCAGGATACAACAAGGCATTGAGAAGAATTTTTCCTACCTGTCATTGTTAAAGGTAACAGAACTGAAACAATAAGTGAAATTCTCAATGAAAAAGCTAAAAGCCTAGAAATTACAGTTAGGCCAATTCACTGAAGAACTTGTAAAACAAACAAACCTCATTTCGAACAATGATTGTAGGTCTGGACTCTTTTGTAGCCTTAGCGACCCCTTCTTTGCATTTAATGGACAGATGGCCCATTCCTTTATCTTTCCATACATCTTTATCAGTTGGATCACTTGACTGAACATATTAAGGGGACCAAATCAAGTTGAATTGAAACAAGAGCAGATAAATAAATATGCTGGCCTAAATATTATGATACAAACCTTCACATAAAGCTTGCACTTCACTTCATGTACAACTGCAACACCTTTCTCTTCTGACTTCTTCACTGATGGGCTACTGGGCTGCTCTTCATCATTTTCTGAGATCAAGTAAACAAGACTTTTGCATTGGTATCATAATGTACAAAATTTGGCAGTTTCAAAAACAAGGCAAGAAAGTTTATTGATGGACGGGATCCTGATGAAAATCCATCATTTAGTAATGAGCTGGCATGATTGCATGTGTGTTTTTTTAAGGAAAATATGTTCTTTTCATCATTAAAATGTATAGAAAATTTTATAATAGTCAGACACATTATTCAACAACAAAAAACCTCAAACTGTTTTGTATTTATCTCAAAAGTAAACAGTAGCTGATAGAAAAATACGTTATAAAAACCACAAAAATGAATCTCTTTTCAAATTTGAAGCATTCATAATATATGGTTTCAGCCATCAGTTTCACATATGAAAGGGGCAACACGGGGTACTATAAAGCAACAATCAACTTGGCATGACAACCAAAATAATTAGCCACCGAGTAGTTTATAGGGAAAATACAAATATTAAAAACATGATATATTCATATTATGATCACCACTCAAGACCAGTCCTTCTGCTTAATACCAAACCTATTCCAACAGGTTCCTAGAAAAATAATGGAAAAATAAATGCAGGAAGGAAAGAAAGACATTTATTCCAGTGTCTAGGGATTCACTATGTATTTTCTACTCAGCCACTTCAACACTCTTTTCCTGTTTAATAGAAGTTTCTGCCACAATTTAGCGGGGGAGATTCCATGTTATTTCACAAAAGCTTCATAGTAAAAATTATATCCTCTTCCCAAGAAATGGTAATTTTCATCAAAATCATATGATATACAAAGGAACAAAGGTTAATGTACATCCCTATATATGAAATCGCACATTTACTAACACCGCCTACCAAGAAGAAACCTTTATTTATTCATAAACAAAATGATTTTAAAAGAAAAATTTCATCACTGAATAATAATGTTAATAAAAGAAGTAATTGCTGAATGCTGATAATGATAGGCTAATGTGAAAAGCAAGAGGTAAAAGCATCAGATCCTCACCAGCATCAGCATCATCTGAAGCGTTATGATTGGAGTTGGAAGGGGCGGAACTTTGATTTCCTAAAACAAAATACAGAAATTTAGTAGATAATCATAAAAGTGGCATTGGGAGGTGTTGCTCCCTCCTTCTCACCTAAAAATATTATCATAAAAGTGACATTAGTTCATTCCTAAGCTCAAGGTATAACACTAAACTGGATAACATAAATGGCATTGGCAGAATAGATTACTGAGTCCAGTGTGTAATTTTAAATTTGCCAACTTTCTTTGCTAGTCGTTATGTCTATTATCATTTTAAATATTTGCATCTAAATGCAATATGAAGTTCTCAACATGACATGAGGTCATCCATAAAGGACACCTGACACATCATAATATTAGCATGTTCTTCTTCAAAAAGCTCCAATTTATTTATTATTAGATTACAAAGCCAACTTAGCATAACTTCAACAGTAATCTCATCTAAACTTCAACCAAAAAATTTCAATCATCAAAATTTTCAGGCTTTCACTTCAGAAGATAAATAGATATTCAGACATAATTTGCCTGTTGAATGGTGTGCCTTTAAACAGAAAAAGCAGCCAGTCTAGAGTACTGCATGTGTGACCCATTCTAGAGTTAATATATTATGTGAGAAAAAAACATATTGGGTATATTTTAAAAGTGAGAAGAGACCTACCGAATGCAAAAATGTTTTGATTGTTTGAAAATATCCCAGGGCTCCATGAACTACCAAAACTTGTAGTAGTAGTAGTATTGACAGGAGGAGATTCAATTTTTTCTCCAAAAGTCTTATTTTCTTTGTTTGTTACTTCAGGCAAAAACTTTTTCCCAGCTAAAGAAGCACCGGAACCAGCACCGGAAGTAGAATTATCTGCCTTGGTTGCATTTGCTTTGAGGCCAAAGCCAAACCCACTTGGTGGGATAAGGCTTGGTTGTTGTTGTTGGTTGTTGTGGGTGGTATTTGCTTTGAGGCCAAACCCACTTGGTGGGATAAGGCTTGGTTGTTGTTGTTGTTGTTGTTGGTTGTTGTGGGTGGCATTTGTTTTAAGCCAGTTGACAACATCACTAAATTTTTCCTGAAACAATACACATTACAAGGTCAATATTTTTTAGCTTTGTAGATGCATCACTTGCACCATTCTTATTTACTCAGCGTGTTTAGTAACATTATTGTTGAGAAAAAAATGGGTTTGCATGCTAATACTAGCTCAAAGCATTCATGTTGCAAGAAGTCAAGGGCGTGGGAGTAGAGTAACAAGCAAATATGTTCTAGTACTTGTTTAGCAGTGACACCCAATGCGTTGAAGAAAAAGGAACTGGTTAGAGTGTTTATGCTACAAACAAGATGCGCAAAAACAGAAAGCATTTATGCTTATCCTTGTAGAAATAAACAGACTCCAATTCTAAGTAAAACATATAGAAATGGTATTATTATAACCCTGAATGATTAATTTTCAAGTAGGATGCCAGTGTTTTCACATATGTAGGTACAGGTGTATCTGATAGTGCGCATACATATGCTTGTTTCATTGCAGCATACACAACCACATAACCAGCAATTTGACTAGATATGGAAACATGCTGAGTAAATAAGAAGTATAAGCATACATGGCTTCAGCGCACTAAAGTAATCATGTGAAAAATTACCATAATGCCTGTAGCATGATCTAAGTAATCTCTGACACCATCTTCCCAAAGCTCATCAGGGTGATTCTTTAACTGTGTTTGAACCCAGCTGTGAGAAAGACACAACATAACAATTAGAGAACTTGTGGAATAACAATAACCAACATAACATTCATAATCATAACCATATAAATGCATATTCCTTTAACTTGGATTTCAATATATCCAGATTTAAATTGAGTGAAAAGTGACACAAGAGACAACCACTAATGAATAAGCTAAACCAAGGAATAGAACAATGAATCAAATTCAATTTTCAAGGTCAGATTTTTTTTCATTGACTGGAAAATTGAAATGCAGAAATCAAGAAAAGGCAAATTTGTTGACATAGAATAAAAGATGAACCTCGCAAACTGGGCATTTAAAGCTCTCACGTGCTGCTGGGAAGACTCTGCCCGCTTCATATCCAATGGGGGTGTTGCCACCATCAATTGTTGGGATGGTTCGGCCCTGTGGACATCAAAGAGAGATCCTTCCATTATTCTTTTATCACGAAACTGCATCATGTTAAAAATAGAGGTATAATAAGCTTCCACAAAGAGATATAGGGATAATAAGTATAACGCACAAAGAAAATTCTGCATACACAAAGTTGTTGATATTGACCATTAAAGCAGATTTAGGTGACATCATTAATTGCTGAATAAGAATTACTATTCTTTCTCATCCAAAATAAAATCAAAACTTTAATTCAGAAGGAATGACAGTGTAAAGTACCATCCTCTAGCATTGCAAATCTTCAAACTTTAGAACGCATGCTTCACTCAGAAAAAGACAAACACTTAACTAAAACTTTGGGACCCCCTTTCGACATTTGGAAATAAGATAAAATGCTAACATTTAATAAAACTGTTAGAACAGTAACTCGTAATATAGAAGGAACCATAAAACGCAAACAATGAAACACGATATTTGAGTACGAATTTTGGCAGAGCATGTAAACGTATCAAACCATACCACATGTAGTTCCAAAATTAGAGTTTTCAGTATAACAAGTTACAACTCATACATAAGCACTACAGTCCAGATAACTACAAAAACCAACTAGAAGACTGCAAGTTTTAATTTAAACAGAAATGATCAGTTTCAATACCCAATACGGCCTCACAATCCTGAAACTAATGACTTGAGAGGATGTTAAAAATGGTTTGTAGTCGCATCACAGCTGTTTAGAATACACAAAATTCAAATGTATGTTTGTTTCACTTTTGGGAGGGCAAAAATTGATTCTAGAAGTGCAAAATTGATTTTAAATTGTTTGAAAGTTCTTTGTACAATTAGTAGCTTTTGACTTCTACAGCTGCTTTTAGATAAATACTTCCAACCATAACTCAGTATATTTGGTTCTGCAGTGAAGAGAATTGATTTCAAGTGAATTGATTATTTTTGGTTCTACGGTAAAGAAAATTAATTTTTAGTTTACTGATTCTGTAAAATTGATTTTCACAGCAGAACCAAAAACAATCTAAAAATTAGTTGAAGGTAAAGTGATTTATTTTTGACTAAAATATAAAAGAGTAAGTTGAATAGTAAATTTTAGTGTAAAAATCAAGCTTAAACTCAATCTACAAATCCTAACTTCACTTAAAATCAATTCTACTCGAGAGCAACCAAACGTGTCAAAATCAATTCTAGCTAACCATAACCGATTGTAAATGCTTCAAACATAAAATCAAACATACACTCAGTAAAATTTATTCCGACTAAAGTGAGTTTAACAATAAATTCGAATGTAAAATCAATTTCATCCAAACTCAATTTCAACTCACTTCAGCCAAAATCAATTTCACTACATTCAATATACAACCAACCAGCAACGGCTCAATTGCAAACAAGTAGAACTTTCATAAATCCAATTACAATCATTTTCAGTACTCATTTCAACGACATTCAATACAGCTTAAAAAATTTCACAAAATCAAAAACAAAAAAAAAACTCATCGTTGAGAACTACAGTAGCTAGAAAAAAAACGAAGCTATAGCAAATGAAATTGAATAAAATTCAAATTAAGTTCAAGCTTCAAAACGACGAATGAAAGTCACACTTACCGTCGTTTCGTTGGTATTGGCCTGGCTTGGTTCCGATACGGCGAAACGCTTGGAACCTCTCATCATCGAAATTTGAAAATAGGGTTTTGTTTTGTTGGAGTTTTTATTTTGTTACTGAGTTTCGCAGATGCAGAAGCTCGATAAAATGAAGGAGACAATAAAAATTTAACGGAAAGGTTCTTTTTTCTTAAAAATAAAAAAAGGGTGCTTTACAAATAGTATTTTATTGAAATTATAAATCTATATTTTATTTTATTTTTATTGTAATTGAATGTGTAATTATATCCGTTGGATCGGGTGGGGAATGTGTTTTCAATTGGGACCGTTGGATGATGTCACGATTAGGGTTACCTGGGTACTGAATATTGCACATGGAGCACGTGCTGTTCTGACTAGTCCATGAAAATGAAATGGGGGCCACGTGCCCTGTCTAAGCCCAACAGTTAAGAACTCAGAAGATTGAGATAACTGTGTTCTACACCCCATTTTTCCTATCTTCATCCCCTTTGATTGTCAATGAAATATCTTTCCTATCTTCATCCCCTTTGATTGTCAATGAAAAAAGAGGTTTTTTCATTCATCAAGAATTACTTTTCAACAGAAGAATTTTTTACAAGTTTTCTAACCATACTAGAAACAAAAGTTAAAAAAATATTTAAATCAATAATAAATTTTTTCGTATGTAAAAATATTTAAATCAATATTAAATTTTTTCATATACTATTTTTGTATCATAAATATCATCTTTCGTATCTATATACAAATATTATTTATGTTTATGTACTCATTTACATAAATATCTTTCGTATCTATATACAAATATTATTTATGTTTATGTACTCATTTACATAAATATTTGGATCAATAGTAAATTTTCGTATATAAAAATATTAAGATCAATAATAATTTTTTTTCCGTATACCATTTTTGTATCAAAATTTTGTGGATCATAAATACCATTTTTTGTATATAAAAATATTTAGATCAATAATAATTTTTTTTCTGATACAAATATTATTTATGTTTAGGTATCATTTACAAACTAATTATATTTTTCAATTATAAAACTGAGCAATAATTAATAATTAAAAAAACTGGAAAAAAACGTTAATTAAAAATGTTTATTAAAATTATTAAATAATACATTTATATAATTATAAAAAAAATGTTAATTAAAAAAATTATTAAAAAAACATTTAAATAAAATTATTAAAAAAACGTTTATATAAATTATTAAAACTGAATAAAAACTTTAATTAAAAACGTCTATTAAAATTATTTAAAAAAATGTTTATATAAATTATTAAATAATACAATTAAATAATTATTATAAAATTATTATATGTACAGTAACTTTTTAATAGTTAATAATATTCACGTTAATTAACTTTTTAATATTTAATAATATACAACGTTAATTAACTTTTTAATATTAGATATTATTAGTAACTTAATAATATCCTTGTATACAACGTTAATTTTACTATAATGTTGTATATTAACTTGTTGTATATTAATAGCCCAGATTATTAGTTCAGTTAATTTTACTATAATGTTGTATATTAACTTGTTGTATATTAATAGCCCAGATTATTAGTTCAATTGTTATATATTGTTAGTATTAACATGTTAAATATAAGTTGAGCTTGAAACAATAAAAATCAAGAGAAAGCAGTAGCTTAGTTGGTTGCACATGGTTCTTGTTTACTTATGAGTCCCAGGTTTGAATCCTGGCAATGGCAATATTTTTAAAATACAATTTAGAATAAAAGTACAATTTAGTTGCAAATGTACAATTTAGAATCAAAAATACAATTTAGTTACAAAAAGTAAATTTTGGACATAAATGCCCCTAAAATGATGAGGGGCGGACAAAGACAAAAGGTTAAAAAGGTATTTTTTAGAGCATCTAATTTTCTTATATTATAGATGATGAAGAAATGTGTGAAGAGGCAATAAAAAGCATATAAGAAATAATTTGTTCATCTCATCATTTTCTAACCAAATGATGAGGAAGTGTGTGAAGAGGTCATAAAAAGCATATAATAAATAATTTGTTCATCTCATCATCATTGCTTCACACTATTTGAGATATGAGGTTTATTTTTTTTCAATTTTTTGATAAATTTGTTAATCTTTGAGTGTATTGATCTATGGTTATTAAGGATATCCTTGAGAAAAAAAGGTCATTGTTTCTTCGTTGTCTTGTCCTTGATGGTGTTTTAGGAGGAAATGCAATGAGTTCAATATTGTATCTCATTTGGTTTAAGATGCTTTTTTCTATTTTTGAATGCACACTTTCCTATTCTTCTTCATCCAAGTTAAAACATAATATTTCAAAAGTTTCGTGATTAATTTACTATTGGATAGAATTGTGTTCTTCTTTTTTCTATCCAACATATGTTGAGCCACAACATCTATCTAACATATGAATGGCTAAATCACACATTCACTAGAACCTTTTTTTAAAGCCTCTATTTCTCATAAAAAATGACCTAAAAATGTTTTGAAGCCAAGTTAGATTAATCAAGAACTGTCAGAACAATTTGAACAAGTTTTTTGAACTGTCCAATCGATTGGATTTGTGAAAATTGTTTCCATAATCTATTGTGACAATGTCTTAATAAATGGCAGCGAATCTCTATCCAAACCTTCCAAGTGGACATTTAAAATTGATTATTTTGTTCGTCTAACTCATTGGCTTAAGATCCCAATCAATTGGAATATTAATTAGCCCATGGATCTTTTCCTTTTTATGCAAACCTTTAGCCTATAAATAGAGGCCTCCTTCTTCACGTTTTTACATCCAGAATTGTGAGTTATCTCACTCCTCTCTCTCTCTCTCCCTATTTTTTACTTTCTTTCACTTTAATTTAGCCATAGCGCTTTGAGAAAGTTCTTGTTTTTATTGAGGAATTTATTCTGGAAAGGGTATATTTATAAATTCCTCAAAAGTTGTTGTCTCTTGAGTGAATATCTCTTATTAGGATGTGTTTGTTAGGGTTTGAAGTTAAACCTGTTAAAAGCTTTATTTGGGGATTTAGTATTAAGTCGTCGTTTGATTCGTGAGATGAGCCACTTAAGGAAAAGCTCTCTTTGTGGGTTCTTGGAGATAACTAGTGAAGATCTTATCTTCAGTTCATGAGCTCGGCTCGATGTAAACATTCTACTTGGTTCAAGATGACCATGGTGTAAAACCTCAAGTTGGTTTGTGGTCAGTCTGGTAAAATCCCAATTCTATTCAGAGGATAGTCAGTTCAAACCTTCACCAACCGTCAAAGGTTTATGCTCCTTTTGTTCGTTCAAGTCCTTAGAATACAAGGCTGATTGAACTTCTTCAAAGGTCAGGGACTCCCTTCCATACAAGATAGTTTCTTTGAAGTGAGCATGTGATCGAGGCAAAGCGCACAATAGTAACAGCGCTTGATCTTCATCATCGATCTTCACATTAATATTTTCAAGATCAAGAATCAGCTTGTTGAACATATCCAACGGATCAGCCAACACTTTATCTTCAATCATCTTGAATGAATACAAAGCTTGCTTCATGTAGAGTCGATTTACCAGCGATTTGGTCATGTACAAACTTTCAAGTTTCACCCATAACTCTGATGTCGTCGTCTCCTCTGATATCTATCGAAGAAACTTAGCACCAAGGCTCAACAGAATTGCGCTGTGTGCTTTCTCGATCATGGTCGTGTTCTCTCTTTTCATTAACGCGGCGTCCATAGCCGCTGCTTCCTTCAACGCTTCCAAACAACCCTGCTGAACCAGTAGGGCTTTCATCTTCAAGCGCCACAGACCAAAATCATTCACTCCGGTGAACTTTTCAATCTCATACTATGTTGAAGGCATATTTTCCATGCTCACCGCACCAATTTGTTGTGAATTCAATGCCAATAACGAAGTATAAAACAAGGAAAAAATAAAGAACAAAGAAGAAGAAGAAGAATACAAGAATTGATTATAACTCCTATTCTTTTACTTTCTCTTCGAAAACAAGATTACAAGTTTACAATAATAAAAAATAACCTCTCTCACCCTAAATTAGGATTTTGCAGTATGCAATAATGAGAGACTAGTATGCTATTTATAATAAAACCTAACATACTAACTAATGGGCTTTTTCCACAAGACCCATTACAAAAGCTAACTTAATAATCAAGTTAACTTAACAAATTAGGGTTTAAACACTAAAACCTAATTTAACATGCTAACAACCCTAGCATCTTCGACACCAGCATGTGAAAAACCTTCAACTTCATGCTTAATCCTATCGAGCCAAGAAGCTACCCTTCGATCATACTAGAGTTTGATCCAATATCTCACAATAATATACACACACATTTATTTAAGATAATCGTTGTGACATGTAGCGCGCTACCTAATTTATCACTACATTCAGACGCCCGTGGAGGAAATCAACATACTTACAACCACACCCTATCTTACCACTGTTGGTTAACTATGATGGTATTCCTTTTCCAACCGTGGTGAAAGGGTTTTTACGTAGTAGTACTTCATCAAAAACATTTGATGATATGACATGTGTATGTTCCGATTGCGCCTAAGAGGGAGTGGATTAAGTACTTTAAAATTTTTCTGGTTTTATGAAAAAAAGGTGATTCTTTTTCTGGTTTATGATGATGTTTATCAAAGTAGTAGGTGCAGAAAAATAAAGAACGCAAGGATATATCCTGTTTCCCCTCACAATCCGAGAGTACACTAGTCCCTTTTCAACATAAAAGAGATTTCACTATTGATAAGACTTGTACAAGACTAACAAGATCAACAAGAATAATCCTATTGTGATTAACCAAATTAATATGAGAAGAATCCTCTCAAAAAATCAATTATCTTGCTTCCAACAAACCTGGACAGCAAAATACAACAAACAAATTTGGAAATAATTTAAGTAGGAGAAGTTTATGAACATATATCAATCATTAGGATTGATATTCTTTTCCAAACAAGCAATTTATACGGATATATTAATGCTAAAGTATTTAATGAATATGAGAAGACATTTCTGGACTGATATAGACACAAATGCAGAAAAATTCTATGAAATTTCAAGTATAAATAAAACTTGTGTAAAAAATGAATGTGTATTTGATTTCAAATTGCTATGGAAAAGGTGAGTTTTGATTTTATTTATAACACCTTAAAACCTCTATGAGTGTGTGTGAATCAATGAAAAGAAGCAATGGTTAAAGAATAAGTTTTATAAAACGTTTAGATTCAAAACATATTTGAAATAGCTACGACCTAATTTAGAAATCGAGTTTGGAATATGGGGTAATCGATTTCCTTGAAATGTTACAATTGGGATTTCAAATTTGCGTGAGGGAAATCGATTTCTATAAGGAGTAATCAATTTCCATGCCTAAAATTTGTTTTCCAGAAAAGACATGCAAGCTGAAAACAAAAGGGAAATCGATTTCTTTATAAAGGGTAATCGATTTCCTGAATTGAAAAATGACAAATTATTTTGTTTTGAAGCCAGAAACAGTTTTGACACTCAACCAAATGGATCATGCACGCAAGTGAATATTTGGAGTATTTTTAAGCACTAAGTTATCAGTATAAGTGCAAGCTTGTACCTCTATTAATCAAGATTCATGCTAGTCTTCAAAGTAAAGGTCTTGAATTTTTTATGCTAGCTTTCACACATGATGAGTCTTGAATTACTTGAATTGATTAAACACACTTGAAGCTTTTTCCATGCTTTTTGACATGATTATTTGATTTACAGTTTGTCTTCATCAAAAATATTGGATGGAGAGTCTTGACTTCACAACCTGAACAACACATAGAAGCAGACGTATAAGTAAAAATATTATTAGGTGTTATTATTTAAGAAATTGTTAAGGTGGAGACAATTACTACACTAGAGAAAGATAACATCTTGTTTGATGTTGTTCTAGTTTGGTTACCCAATCCTAATCTCAATACTATTGATGGAAATATTTAGAATTGTAAGCCAAATGATCATGCTGGTGATCAACTATTTAGAAATGTGTCAAATATTCTAACTGATGATGATGATGATGGTCAGAAACATAAAATGTTAAATGCTGAAAATTCTAGTAATACTTCAGAATCATCACAAACCTAACTCATGGGGTCTAATAAATTGAGAAAACCTTCTACAAGGTATGATTTTAATGATAATGTGACTTTGATCGATGAATGGAAACTTGAATGTTTTTTATAAGCCTTGGAAAGTAAAGAAAATCAAAAGTGCTTGGATGAAATGCAGGATGACATGCAATATTTGGATCATAATCACACTTATGATTTGGAATTAAGAAATTGAAAAATAGGTGGATTTATAGTGAAACATGAAAATAATTCTAAATATCCGAAGTATAAAAGCATATTAATGGTGAAAGGATTCTATTAGAGAAATAATATTGATTTTAATTATCTTTTGTCTCTCGTGGTAAAAGTGTCACTGATTAGAATTATGTAGAGTTTGGTCGCTACTCTTAATTAAAGGTAAAACAAATGGATGGGAAAATTGGCCATCCTTGGTGATTTGGAGGAAGAAATTTATTTGAAACAACCTTATGAAGTTTTGTTGAAGGCAATGAATACTATGTGTGAAGACTTAGAAAAAGTCTATATGGTTTGAAGAAAGTTCCAAGGTAGTGGTACAAGAAGTTTGAGTTTGTTAAATTCGACCAAGGATATATGAAGACTACTTTGGATCATTGTATTTGTTAGAAAATTTTATGATGTTGATAGGGTTAATAGTAATTCACCCCCCTGTAATGTTAGCGAATTTTGTTTTTCCCCTCCCTACCTTTTGGCAACGGTTTTTTTAAATAAACCGTTGCCAAAACCTGCCTTTGGCAACGGTGGGGGGTAAACCGAAATACGCTCATATACAGGGGGTTAAACTACTATTAACCCATGTTGATTTAATTATTCTATTATTATAGGACCACATATATTTGAATGTACTAATTAAAGTTGCTTTGATGCTCTCCGCAAGCTATTCCTGGGCATAGGATTTTTATGTTGCTTGCATGTTAAGCATGTAGTGCATGTCTTCTTTAGAGACTTCAAAGATGGTAAGCCAATTATAATACAGTGAACTGAATTTTTATCGAAAATGTCGCGGTTAAGCAAGAGTCGCCACCGACTTTTATTTTATCCAAATATCAGAAAGGCTAAAAGAACAGGAAAAATCTTTTAAATGAAAACTGAGTTCGGGGGGTAATTTATGCAAAGGGAAGGTGTAAGGCACCCTTTTGCATCCATGGCTTTCCATGGGCTCTTAATTGCTTTGCTCTTTTGAAAGAAAAAGTGTAGAAAAGAAATAAGACTTTAACTTGTAAATAAGCGTAGCTTTTTGAAGATTTTTGAGAAAAGGGTAGAAAAAGATTTTAAACCAGAGCATGCAATTAAGGGCAAATTACCTGGTTAGATGAAAAATGTTCTTTTAGCCTTTCAGGGCTATCCATACCATAGAAGGGTAAGGAAGTCCTTTGATTTGAAGGTTGAAGGGTCGTCGAATCATCGTTCGCCACAAGACTGTCCCATGCCATATAGGGGCAGGTAGTCTAAGGGAAAGATCAGAATAGCCATTTTTCGTTTAGGCAACCAGAGGATACCTCAACGCTTCGTAGGAAACTTCGAGGGACGAGGTCATATTTGGCGAATCGAAGGCAGCATCATTAGGGACTTATGACCTTTGAATGAACCGAGGGAAACATCGCTGAGGTATCCTCGTATTCGAGGGACAAGGCTATTCTGCAAAAAACACAAGGCAACAGGCGACAGGAAACAGGCAACAAGAGGGGTACCATAAAAGGTGCGTGGGTGCAACAATCACGTGATTAATTCAGAAATTATCTTATAATTATGTTATTCTAAATTCAATTCAGGGTTACCACTCCCTAGGATTACTAACCACACAATAATATAATGACAGGTTAAGTGCCTTCAAGGCCAAACAATACACCAGGAAGCAATTACAAAAAATATTATGGGGAAGGGGAAAAAGAAACCAGGGGACCAGCAGGGCAATAGGTCTGACATAAATAATAATTAAGACAGAAAAATAAATGAGGTTAGGTTTTAGGGTTACCGACTATTGAGCTTTGACGGTTGGCTAACCCTGAAAATTGGGAAAAGGAAAACAAATACAAAGGGGTGAGTGCGTTATCAATTCGTTGATAGTTAAAGCTAACCCTAATTTGATAAAAAAAAGGTAAAAGAAAATTAAAAATAAAATATAGAATAGGACTTAGCTTTTGATCTGATATGGTTCGTAGTCGGAGGTAGCCTTGAGGTTAACCCTGAAAATGCACAAATAAACAGAAAATTTTTAGTGTAGGAGTGATCTTCGTAAACCCTGATTAGGGCACAAATTAATTAAAAAACAAAATAAACGATTGATTCAATTAATTATTGGTTTTTTAACCTAATTAATTAAATCGATGGAAAAATATGAATTTGATTAAATATATGACATTCTTATAATTTTTATTAATTAAAAGAAATTAATTAAGATTTTATAAAATATTTAACTAAATAAATCAAATTAAATCAAATTAATTGACATAATTGAAATTAAATAAAACAAAGATTTTATTAAAAAGAAATTAGAAAAAATAAATTTATTAAGAAAAATATTATAGAAAAGAAAAACGAATAAGAAAAACAATATATATATATATATATATATATATATATATATATATAAAATAAATAGTAAAAAAAATGGTTTATGTAATTAAAAAGAAATTTTTGTGGAAAACTTAGCTTGTGATCTGGTGCTGCACGCGTGTGAGGAGTATGGTGCACCTTCGTCTCCTAGAGCGTTCGATCAGATGAGGGAAAGATCTGATGGTTGGATCAAGGGGATACACCATAGTCTTTTATGAGATGCGCGCACATGATCCTTCAGCCTCTCAAATAATGAAAAGCGCGCGCTCGTTTGAACCAGCCAATGATGTCTTGCCACGACATCATCTTCAACCTCCAGCCGTTGCCTTAGCCTATGCCCACAGACGCTTCCGTTGCCATAGACCCTGCGAATAGCGAATACAAGCAAAACAACATAGAAATTTTTCGCGAGGCCATGGATGAAATCGTCCAGACCTCACGAACACAACCATGGCCTCAATTGAACCAGATTTTACCTGTATTGAAAACCCCTAATTGACTCTAAGAAACCTAACAATGGCGTATTGCTCACAACAGCACAGAAATATCAATAAACCTCCAGAAACGATCACAATACAATACTAAACACAAATATGCAATGAATTTTCATGGATAATGCATGAAAGAGCCAAATCGAATGAATTTAAAGTGGCACAAACCAGAGCTTGTAGAGGATGATTCTGGGGGTACTGACCTTATGTGATGATTGGTATCGCTTCAGAAACTCTCAAGGAATGTATTGAGATTGATCAGAGGCCTTGAATTGGCTTGTACTTCAGAATCCGAATCTTGATTTTTCTTCCAAAATTCCAAAGCTCTACTAGGATTCTGATGGCCAAAATTTCGTGAAACTTGCATCTGAAACACTTGTGTTTATATAGGAGAATCAATTAGGGTAAGAATTATGGCAAGAATCCATTTGAATCTTTGATTTGCAATATGTCAAATTTGATTGAAATTATGTTTCTAAATCTTTCTAAATTTGCCCATGTGATCTCATCTTTTTCCCAATTAGTTGGCACACGAAATTTGATTGATAATTTGGAATGAATATAGATTGGATATGATTGGAACTAAAAGAAAATCAAATCTTTTTAATTCTTCTTCCAAATATTGGCTAAATCCATGATTTTTAATGAAATAAAATTGAAAAAAAATCAAATTTTAATCATATTTTCGTGGCTTGGAGATTGAGTATCTTTGATGGCTTGGGGAACAAGATTGAATCAAAAAGATTGGGTCTTTTTGCAAAAAAGATTCATTTTGAAGCCCTTTTCTTCACATTTTCTCTTCAAAAATTGTCCAATTTTGACGAGGCATATCTCTATCAATTTTTAAGATACGGAGGAGTTCTAGGACTTTTTGGAAACCTCAAGATGTCCTTTACAAACCACTTTGGAAGCTTTTTTCCATTTTAAGAATTTATCTTGATGATATGGGCTTTGACAAAAAACTGCTTTTGGTTGACTTTCAAAAAGGACCTGTAATCTTTTGCTCCATATCTCTCAAATGAAGCATTTTTAGACTTGGTATGTGAGAGACAAATTTGTAGAGAATTCAATTTCCTTCAAAATGAGATTTGGATGGAAAATTTCTGATGTTCCATGTGGGAGTTATGGCTGGTCAAAGTTAAGTTGACTTTCTCTTATAAAACCCTAATTTAGAAACTTTTGGAATTGTTGATTTCTGATCTTTCCTTGATGAACCATGATCAATTATTGATCAAATGGTGAATGATACTTTAATATGAGTATGTTGACAAAAAATCAGGAGTTTTGACTGTACTTTGACCACAGTTGACTTTTAGGTCAACCCAGTCGATTGTTGACTTTCTGAGCAATTGAGTAGTCAATCTTTTGGATTGAGACTTGAAATTTGTTATGGAGGTAGTATGGAGTATCATAGACAATATGGGGTGCCTTGGAGCATTTGGTTCATTAATTTTCCCTCAGAACAACAAAACCCTAATTCTTTGAGTCTTGTTTAGGAGAGGGTGTCTTTTGAACATTGTACTTAGATTTGAATTTGAACAAGAGAAATAGTATGGGCAAATTTTGGGGTATGACACCAATTAAAATCTTCTTGTAGGAAAGTGTTCTTAGTGCCTTGTGATTCAAGTGTCCAAAGCGACAATTCCACATGTGAGCTTCTTTTTCTGACACAATATCTTCTTCTGAAGCGACTTCAACTTGTAAATACAAATAATGTTTTTGTGCCATGGAAGCTAACACGTAAAAAATTCTATTTCTACTCATATAATTTTACATAATTAACCCCCTCCTAGGATGAAATACTTTGCAAGTTCCATCCCGAATCAGAATGGTTAACCCATTTTCTTGAAGTTGTCCTATGCTTAATAAATTGTTTTTAAGCTTGGGAATATAATAAACATTCGATATTACCTGGGTTATGCCATTCAATTCCATCCTTACACTTCCTTTTGCTGCTATTGTCATTCTCATACCATTTCCAAGATTCATTGTTTTATAGTATTATTCTTCTAAGTCTAAAAACCATTCCTTGTTCCCTGTCATATGATTACTACAACCCAAGTCAAAGTATCATATTTCTTCTTTCTTTTCTTTGTTTGATGAGGTTCTTCATAAGACATCAATAAAAGCTCTTTTTCTTCGTCCAACTCATCATAATTTGCTCTCTTCTCCCAGTCAGGACACTCGTATTGAAAGTGTCCCAACTTATGGCGTTTGAAACACTGAATAATTGCTTTGTTTGGAGAATGTATCCCTCTACTTCTGCCATGTCATCCTCTAAAAACGCTTTGACCTCTTACCCTATTTGGCCTGTCTTCATGAGCTACTTTCAACACATGTTCCTCCCACTGGTTTCCTTGCATCCTTTGTTCATGAACAAGGAGACTTCCATGCAACTCATCAATGCTTAAAGTAATTAGATCATTTGACTCCTCTATTGAACAAACAACATAATTATACTTGTTTAATAATGATCTAAGTATCTTACTAACCACTGTACTTTGCTCCATTGTCTCACCATTTGACTTCATTTTGTTCACCACGACCAAGGTTCGTCCCAAGAAATTGTCCACTTTTTCTCCTCCTTTCATGGTGAGCAACTCAAACACCCTTCTCAATGCTTGAAGTTGTGCCCTTTTCACTTTTGTGGACCCTTGATACTTCTGTTTCATTGAGTTCCATATTGCCTTCGACGTTCCCTTGTCAAGAATTGTTTCTAAGATTTCTCTATCAATCGCCTGGAACAAGAAGTTCTTGACCTTCATATCTTTGAGTTTGGCCTCCTCCACGGTCTTCCTTTGTGCTTCACTTGTTGTTGTTGTCCCAATTACTGGCCCCGAGATTCCTTCGTCCACTAGGCTCCACATCTCCTTGCTCCTTAGAAAGTTCTCCATCATCATTGACCAATGATCATAATGGCCATCAAACCTCGGAATGGACGGCTGCACAAACTTCTCTGAGGTTGACATTTTGTTCTCTCTTTGTTTAACTCACACTCTATCAGGCCCATTTCGGAGCTCTGATACAAATTGTTCAAGGACTAAGAGATAGCAGCAGGAAAATAACACTCTATTGAATCAAAACAAACAGAGGTTGTTTTATAGCCTTTTATCAGGACAAAAGAGTGGCAGAAAACCACATTTACAAGCCTACTACGTGGTTACTTAAGAAACTGAGATTAAAACTGATTCTCCCTAAAAACTAGGACTTCATGAATGACTTATTCTTCCTAAATACTAGGACTTGATAACAACAATCTCTAACAAAGAGTGTTATAAAAATTTCAAATGAATAATTCCAAGATGGTAAGCGCTTGTTATTCATTTTAAATTGAGTTCTTATCAAAGTCATTCTAGATAAGATAAAAAATTAGATAAGAAATGAATTTCTTATACCTATATTGTGAGTAGTTTGATATATACAAATATACAGTCAAATATTATACATGGTGTTGGTACAATAAGGAGAATCAATCAATTTCAAACAAAAGAAAAAAAAGACAGAAGATTGAGGACAAACTAGAACTCAATATTGTTCAAGAATTGAACTCTGATACCATCTTACCATATCACATACATACTGAAAAAGGAAGAAAAGGAAAGAATATTTTATCCTTGCTGAATTGAAAATTAACCGAATGCCAAAAACAATTATACATTGGCTAATCTATAACAGAGAACTAACTATTCCAACTATAATTAATAATTTCTTCATTGTTACCGTTTGAAGAACTTGTTTGACGAAGAAGTATCTGAGTGTGTGTGCAATAGTTCAACTCGCCAAACGATGACTCAAAAAATTCATTAGAAAGATAAGTTGCTTGTGTGATTGAATTAGCTACTGAGTAATTGAATTTGCTCGTTGGTGAGGTAGTATAGGACAGGAGTCAGGACCACGTATAGGACCACGGTGCATCAGTACTTCATCATATATAATTTGTTTGTTCACACCTTGACTGACTTGGATGTTTTCCAGTACCCTATCCATACTACATACATTTATGGCATTTAGGAATTATAAAGTTTAAAACGTGCTCTTTTCTTATTTGATTTTTATTTAATGATAAAACTATACGTATATATTAAATACAATAGAAGAGGGAAGAACCCAAATACAAATAGAGTAAAAGGTCAAGCTGCCACAAGATGTAAACCAAAACAAAGCAAGACAGCCAAAACAGCAAGAAGAACTCCCAATAAGAAAGGTGGTACCACAAATGCAGCCACACTCAACCGAGGAACTCAACTAGATCTCTGATTACCAGACACATCATCAACAGAACATAAGAGTTACAACTACGCCAAAAATAAATAATTCGAAAAAGGTCGAATCACTCGCATGACTATTGGCCAAGATATAGGATAGGATTCTGAAGGCAGCCAGAGAAAGAGTAAGAACTCACATTGGACAGAGTACAAAACCAACTCTAAGTCAAAAAAAAAATAATTATTAAAAAATGTGACTGGATCTAACTCATCCTACAAGAAAAGTGGTTGCGCCTAATTTATTTCTATAAAACCGACTTGTTTAGTGATGATTGCTCCCACTTATAAGCATTCTTAACATACCTCTCTCGCCCAAATCTAGACAACTGTAGCGTGAAAATAAATGGTGGGTGATCCGATAATGAAAACCTGACACATCGTATGATAAACGAGGCTCTAAATACCATATTAAGAAATATATAGTTGAGTTTAACTCAATTCTACAAAACCGATTTGTAGAGTGAAAATTGTCCCTATTTTTAAGAACATATTTATGCCATATATTATATGTTTGATGTGAAACTCTAAACAATAATTAATCTTATATCTTCCAACTCTTTTCCATTTGGTAAAGAACCATAGAACAAATTATCACTGCGGGCTAACCAAATAGACTATATATACATGATAATCTCCTTTGTCAAATACCACTTTTTAGTTTATTTTAAATAAAAAATTTAAACATGCTTAAATCAACTTCTAATTCATCTTAATGCATGAAAGGTATTTGCCATGTATTTAGGTTAACAAAAGTGTGTCAAACCAACCCACAAATGATTTAATCTAATGAATTATTTACATTAAACTTATACAAAGGAAATAAGTGAGAAACTAACAACAAATTTTAACTAATTACATTTTTAGTAGTGTGTGTTCGAAATTTAATTGAAATCCAACAAAAGGAATTTGAAACCCTAAGAAGACCGTAGCATGTCAAATAGAAAAGTTCCACAATGATGAAACTTGAGTGTCGAATATCTCCATATCACCCCAGTTAGTAGCATAATCTGTGATAGATGGAGAAGGAGAACGTAATGGCTCATTTGCAATTCTCAAAAGCAAATCATGCATGTCTTCCATTTCCGTCATAACATGCTTATCATTGGAATCTTCAATGGCCCCTCCATCACTGTTGTCCTCAACAGCAAACAACTCAGCAGCTTCCATTGCAGCTTTCCTTATCTCCTCCGCATCATTTGACTCCGGCAACCTCAACCGCCATGCCGAGTCGGCAAAATTAAGACAAGCTGATTTCCCCTTAAGAACGAGTGCAGCAACATCGTGTGCACGTGCAGCCATTTCTGGTGTAGGATATGTTCCAAGCCAAATCCTTGACTTACTGCATTTGTTACTGTTAGGAACTCGCATTTCAGAAACCCACTTGTTATTGTTCCGCTTTCGTATTCCTCGATACACAGGGTGTCTTGTCTCCTTGAATACTCTTCTACCTGTTCGCTTCTTAGGTCTCTCAGATGCCAAAAACGTTTCTGCATTATTATGGTTTGAGGAGCTTGTTTCTGACGAAGAAGATGTATCAGAGTGCTGGTGTGTGCCGTAGTTGAACTCGGTAAACGATGATTCAAAAATATTCATCAGAAAAGTTAAGTTGCTTCTGTGATTGAACTGAGTTAAGTGAGGAAGGAGTGAGTGTGGAGTTTTATTTGTATATAGCTTATTGGTGAGTTGGCGAAGAAAAGGACCACGTATGTCACACGGACACGGGCAGGCTACTATTAAGTAATATATTAAATACAACTGTTGACAAAGGTTGTTTCCTCCTACTAGACATCCAGGTTTAAAACGTGTTTTACCGGTACAGTGAATAACAAAAATGCTATTTTATCTCAAATTTTTACAACTTCACCATATAAAATTTAGATAGCTTGATATATTTTTGTGGAACCAAATTGCCACATTGCATTTAAGTAAATATTTAAGCAATTTAAATCAATTTTATTTTAACGGTGATTTTAATAAGCAATCTATATGTGGTCCAATCAATTTATATTTGGTCCCACAAATTATCAAGATTAATATTATTTAATGATAAGCAACCCATTTTTTTAGATTGCTCCAAATATTTAAGTTCTGGAACGCCACGTGTATCTACTACAATGATAAAAAAAACTTATAAATCCTAATGTGCATTAAGCAACCTCCATTGGAGATGCTCTTACGCACCCCACCGTTTAATATGTTATTGTATTTTATATATTCACCAAACTTATAAATTTATAAAGTTTTTATAGTATAAAGAATAAATTACAATTAGTAATTTGGATATTCAAAAATTGATTCAAATTAAACTACTTGAAATTTGATCGAATTAGATCAGATCGATTTTTTTAACTATTCATAAAAAAATTGAACCAAATTATGAGTAATTTTATCTTTGGATCAAATGAGTCTTTACCTTAAAACCGATCCAACCTACACCAAACAATGCATGTCCATGACTCTTCCGATAGCTCTGATGGCGTCCTTCACTAGGACACCTTTAAGCGATTTGAATTTGAATCAAAACACCAATAACCCTTTAAATTTTACCTATTAGGATTCTCTAATGAGAATGCAAAAGTTTGTGGATACATCTTCGTGAGTAAGGATCCTCTCCATTTCTCAAAAGAAATGGAGGTGTCCATTACTATGGTTTTGGTGTATAAATGTGTAATTAATGTCACCACTTTAAAAAATACGTGCATTTATATCTTTTATTTTCTTGAAAACTATAGTAATGGACACCTCCATTTCTTTTGAGAAATGGAGAGGATCCTTACTCCATCTCCGTGAGAGCGACTTTTGGAGTAGACAATAAAGCTAAAACCATCAATGTTTGATATCTCGAGGTAAACACCTTTTTGTTATACAACATAACCATTGGACACCTAACATTCAACATTATAGAAGCAACCATATCCATTGTCCAACTGAAATAGATTGAAAGATGCAACTTCATGTTACAAAATGATTAGTTTCATGGACACATTTTTAGAGTATGACCAAATCATGATAAACATTATAGATGCACCCAAGACAACTATTATTATGAGGTTATGCTCTTCTGTCTCAAGAACACCAAAGTTATCTACCAGAGGTATAGATGTTTTATTTACGGAGCATATAAGAAAAATAATATAATATACAAAGAAGATTAGGTGGTAAAGACACCTAAGTAGAAGAACCATTGTGATGACATACAAGACATCAAATAAAAACTAAAAGATGAGTAGTATCACATACAGAAAAATGCCTCATGCATCATTCGACTCCGTCAACCTCAACCTCCTTGACGAGTTAGCAAAATTTAGACAAGTTGATCTCCCCGTAAGAACGAGTGCAACAACATTGTGTGCACGTGCAACCATTTCAAGAGTTGGATATGTTCCAAGCTAAATCTTTGACTTGTTGCATTTGTTATTCAATATATACAAATGTACTTGAAGAACTACATCTCGGACGTGTCTAATGGATTTGGACTATGTCAAAGTACATGCATGTCGTAATGATTACATATTATACAAGATAAAATATGAAAAATTGAAGGAGTTCCTGAGGTGCGGGGAGCCATGCTACAAACAAAAGGACAATGATGCTGAAGATGACGATGGTGTAACTAGAAAGGGTGTTCCTTTCAAGGTGATGTGGTACCTACCGATAATTCAAATGTTCAAGAGAATGTTTGCTACTGTAAATGACACAAAGAATACTAGATGACATGCAAATGAAAGAGTATGTGATGGAAATTTTTTCCATGTAGTTGACTCATTGCAATGGAAGAAAATTAATTCGTTGTTTCTAAATTTTGCCGTTGAGCCAAGGAACCTTAGGCTTGGACTTGACATGGATGAAATGAACTCATTTGGTAATTTGAGTACTAACCATACTTCATGGTCTATTCTTCTCACAATTGACAACCTATCTCTATGGTTGTGCATGAAGCAAAAATATATGATGTTATCAATGATGATTTCATGTCCAAAACAACCAGGGAATGACATAGACGTTTATTTAATTCCATTGATTGATTGAAGATTTAAGGGTTTGTGGTTGGAAGGTGTTGATGTTGATGATACATATATGAGTGTGATAACTTTAAGATGTGTACCAAGTTGTTTTGCTTAATCAATGACTTTCTTGCATACGATAATTTGTCTGGATACAACGTTAAGGGACATAAAGCGTGTCATATATGTGAACAGTGGCGGAGCCAGAAAAATTATGAAGCCTGGGCAAAAATTTGCTACCACCTTTCAACTATCAAATTACAGTTGCCATATAATGAGAGATATGAACAGAGGTAATAATGTTAACCCAGCCTAAACTTACTTGTATCGTGTATTTGCAGAGGTGAAGTATTCCCACTGACTTGGATTCAACCATTCCCAAACTTTGAAACACCTTAGATAGATCTGGCACAATAACATCATTCCTTGGTAAGAACATCAACATAAGCTCTCATTGTCTTTTTCTTATGTGTTTCCACTTAGCATCATGAAGTGCAATTTCATGTTAAACATTCTAGACTCTTATTTGCTACTTATAAAGATAAAAATATACAGATATATTATGGGATAGGGAGGCAGTGTATATATATAGCACTTTAAATAACCAAGAGCATCCTATGATAGTCACAAATTACAAACAAAGGAAAATAGAACAAATTCAATTTTTAATAATGAATCGATTGATTTTCTACAAATATTATTACATATCCACTACAGGAAATGACTTAAAGTCTCATTATAATATCTAACATCTATCTGCTAGTCAAAATTTAGGAGCAATGAAAATTAAGGAAATTTTGAACCAAGTAAAATCTTATCAAAATACAATTAATTATCAATTATTCTCTCAAGTTCCTAACACAAATCTTAATGAACTAATATCCATCTAGAAAGGATAACATGGCATGATCATAATTTTAAAATATGAAGTATTAATCACAGTCTGCATTGTAATGTCAGCAACACAAAAATTACTCTTAAAACATGTCAACTTATAAGCCAAAGTTAAGTTTGTATTCAGTGCACCAGAGAAGAAAATTTGTTTAACCAACAAACATTCGGAGGATAAAAGTTTTTAAGCAATGAGAATATACTAAAAAACTTTGAACATGAGAGGTCATTCTACAGTAAGGTGTACACCTTTACAAAGTAAGATTCATTTAACAATAAACATGCTACAAACATGTGGGAGCCGGAGGATAAGGTTTAAAAAGCAATGAGAATATACTACAGGAAAAAAAAATGCAGCACATCAGAAGCTATTCTACGATAAAGTTCACACATTTACAAAGGAGCACCTTGAACATTGGCTTTCTTTATCCATTGTTGGACAACAGAATGAAAAGCCTCACACTCCTCCTCGTTCTTAAATTGGATAGTGACTCCAGTAGAATAAGATGCCTGCTTCAAAAATATCACACTAAAAATAAATAAAACTATTTATCTACCGACATCAGTATAAATTTATTTAGCTACGATCTATTACCGCGAAAACAGATGTGACACAACGATTTATGAATTGTGAAGTCAGGAAGAAGTAACACCTAAAACAAATCAAAAATCATAACTGAAATGTGAAGTCAGGAAGAAGTAGAACCAAGAAGTATAAGCAAAACAAGGGAACGAAGCAAGAAACCGACCTATGCATTTCATCGAACATGTGGCGTGTGAGTTTCAAAACAGCGATAACGGCATCAAAATAACCAATTCACAGGCTGCATTATCATTAGTACAACAATTTAACATCTGAGCACAAGAAAATAAAAACAGAATCAGAAGAAAAGAGAGGAAATCGGTGGAGGTATTTCATTTCATCGAACACTTCTTAAGCAAGATGAAAGCTATATATTGTTCTCCTCGTTGCTAGAAATCATGACTGAACCAAAACTATAAGCGAATCCAAACAAGAATCCAAGAGATTGTTAAGCATGTAATGTTGGGGCTTGAGGCTACACGGGGAAGAAGAGCCCGGGCAAGTGCCCATCTTCGCCGGGCCTTGGCTCCGCCAGTGTATGTGAAGATAATGCATGTTCCCAACAATTACAAAATTGAAAAAAGATTGTTTACCGTGGGCATAAAAAATTTCTAAGACCTAATCATCCATGCCATATATTGCGGAAGGATTTTAATGAAAAGAATGAGTTTGATATCGCTCCAAAGCCCTTAACCAAGAAGGAAGTTTATAAAAGGTGACAACATATTGATGTTGTCTTTGGAAAGAAACAAAATGGGCTCACGGAGAAAAATATTTGAAAAAAAGACGGTATTCTTTAATTTTCCATATTGGTCTAGTCTCGATGTAAGATATTATCTTGATGTAATGCATGTGGAGAAAAATGTATGTGATAGTTTGATTAGAACACTTCTCAATATTAAAGGCAAGACAAAATATAGTAAAAAAATCTCGTCTAGATATGGTGGTGATGGGTATACGACAAGAGTTATCTCAAAAAGTAACAGGAAATAGAACATATTTGTTCCCAGCATGTCACGCTCTATCTATAAAAGAAAACATTGCGATTGCTTGCAGGGTATCAAAGTTCTCCAAGGGTACTCATCAATTTTGAAGAAACTTGTGTTACTAAAAGATCTCAAATTAGTTGGATTAAAATCTCCTGATTTTCATGTCTTGATGCAACAATTTTTACAAGTGGCTATCGGTGGCATTTTAACCAAAAATTTAAGATAATTATAACCAGATTATGCTTATTCTTCAATGTTATACGTGGTAAAGTCATTGATTCTAAAAATTTATATGAGTTAGAACATGTTGTGTAATTATCTTGTGTCAATTAGTGATGTATTTTCCTCGATTTTTTTTTACACTATAGTTCCCTTAGTTGTTCATATAGTAAGAGAGATTAGATTTTGTGGTCCAATTTATTTAAGATGGATGTATCCAGTAGAGCGATACATGAAAATATTTAAAGGGTATAAAAAGAATCATCATTATCCATAAGCTTTGATTGTTTACGCTGACAAGTTTTCATGACGCTGTTCGTTACCTTGCTTTTATAACCGAGATTAAAACTCTTTCACGTTTGAGGTTAAATGTGTGTTTTTACTGTAGTGGTTATATTCAACATTCATGCTATTCCGAGTTTGGATTATTAAGTCTGAATTGGAGATTGGTGATCCTGCCAACTTTAATATATCAGCCAGGTTCATCATTTTTGTGAGATACAAGCCCATTTTCATCTCTCCTTTGCGAGTGCTGTAAAATTATGATTTGAGATAGATTGTTCTCGAATTTGTCTGTACATCTGCTAGACTTTGAGTTTCACCCCAAATTTCATTAGAAGTTTCACAGTGCAACAGATGACATAGACAATTGTAGATAGGCTATTTTTCTGATTTACAGTAGCAGCAAATGACATGGTTGAATCAAGAGCCTTCAAACGTAAGAGCCAGAGCCGGTCCCGACTTTTTAGAGGCCCAGGGCAAATAATAAAAATAGGCGCCTAATTAAAAAGTTAACATCAGTTATTTAAATTATATATAGCATCAAAACAACAAAAATAATCATTAATCCATGTAATTAATATAAAAATAAAATTCTAATCAATATTATCAAAATACCTTCTAGCTACTTGAAAAAAATCTCCCTTCTAGCATTTTTTTTGAAGCAAATTCTTCAACACACCTTCTTTTTCATTCTCAAACAATAAACAAGTACTCCACCATGTTCATGAGTTCATTAAAAATCATCTTCATTCTTCACTTTCTCTCACTCTCACTCAAAACAAACAACAACATAACACCCACTCAAAACAAAAAACTCATTTCTTCCCTCTCAATCTTATAAATAAAAAATTAACGGCAACATAATTAAGCAAGCATCAAGAATCAATCAAGACTTTTACTTTTAGAATCAAGGAAAAAAATGAAACAAAGTTATCAATAAATAATTTTTCGAAGCAAATCGCAAAGAGAAATATATGAGGTTACCTCGGAGACGGGCACGATGGTGCCGTGGTGGATTCACTGGTTTTTGTGTGGTGGCGGGCGGCGAGGCAGACGAAGCGGTGGCTAGAGGTGGAGAAGTGAAGCGACAAAAATATCGGTATCGGTGAAAACTGAAAAGTTTTAGAGCAGAACAAAAACTGAAGGAATAAAATCTACTTTTTTTTTGTGCTATTCTTTCTGAGCTTATAATAGATTGGGCCTGTTGGTTGTTATTTACACCCTTTGAACTGATTTATATTACTACCAAAAATAAAAAAGTGAGGCCCTTGATTTTTGGAGTCCCTGGACTGTGGGTCTGCTTGCCCTGGCCAGGGCCGGCCCTAAGAGCTCAAATGCAAAGATAAAAATAGTATGAAAAGGTTATATGTATTCATTTGACTGAATGTGTTTTATGCACATGTTGTAGTATAATTGAGACCATATAATTAAGCTAGCAATAATTACATTAATTATAGAATCAACATATATGATAGGAACGGCCATTCATGACAAGTTATGTCTTGATCCTCCATTATATGACCCACTTATCATATCACTCATAATGTGATCAATGTGTAGTTACTAGGATCACAACTTTCTCTAATTAAAGTAACGAACCAAACTCTTCTATACTAGTTTATCATAATAGTGATACAAGAAAGGGTCATGCTAACGAGTGCCCTAGGGGCACTGGTTAAGCATTCATAATAAAGAAAATATGTATATTCAATGCATTGAATATACACAATATTCTTTAAAAAAAAGTTAATTATCTATGTTTTCATGCATTAATTACATATATTTTAGATAAAAAACTTACATTTTTACTTTATTAAATAATGTTCAACTTACCTTTTTAATCTCTTAACCAGTGCCCCTGGGGCACTCGTTAGCATTACCCTACAAGAAATAGTTCATAAATGATTAGTTTTTTTTTTTTTTGACAAGAACAAACTTAAGAGCTTTCATTCATCAAATCAATCTCAATACAAGGAGGTATCATAGTAAGGGAACTACGCCTAGACCAAGAATCGGCCGCCTTAGCTAAGGAATGGGCAACCGAATTCGCTTGGCGCTTAATGAACTTTACCTCAAAGTTCGGAAAACAACATAACAAATTCTGAATAGACTTAATTATAAAACTAAACTCAGAATAGCCAACATGCTTGGCTTTAATAGAATTTACGACTAATTGACAATCACTTTCAAAGACAACATAAGAGAAATGGGAGGAGATGGCATGTTGGATAGCTTCCTTCAAAGCCATGGCTTCAGCTTCGTGGACAGAAAAAAGACCCACACCCCAAGCTACACCTGCTCTGATGAATCTCCCCAAATGATCCCTAAAACACCACCCTCTATTAGTCGTACCACGAACGTTATTAAAACCTGCATCAACATTACACTTCAACTGATTTATCATAGGCGGACTCCAAGCTACTAAATTATTATTATTATCACCCATAGCATGCTCCTCTATGGCTATAAACCAATCATACCAGTTGTGATATGCTTGTAAACCAATTCTTATAGCATCTTCTCGGACATCTTGCCAGACCACATTATTTCTACTGCGCCAAAGGACCTCAAGCATAACAGCAAATCTACCAGCATCCCTACGGTCCTCTCGACTACAAACGTCAAAAATAAGGGACTTAGCATCATGAAATGATTGTAAACGAGAGTCGATTAAGGATGACAAACCTGCTGCCCACCAACTTTGAGAAGTAGACGCGCAACCGAAAAAAACATGCCAATCATCTTCATCTTCACAATCACACCACGGACAAAGAGATGGGCAAGGGACATGATGATGTTGCAACGTAGTATAGCTTCTGCTTCTTTGACAACGTCTCCGACAGGAATAGAACATCCGGCCGGTGTTTTTGAGCGAGTTGTCGCAAGTTTGGAATTGCACGCGGGTTGCTCAAGCCCCGACAATTCCAGCTAAGAATTTTCATTGGTCCCGGCAGTCCTGGCTGCCAGGACCTGCCGATAAAAAAGTCTGGGATGCTTCTACACTCTCTGCACTACTGCTGGAAACATGTTCTCTGCGTCTTTTCCGTTCAAGCGGGCCTTCGCCATTATCGCCATCAGTAACTTCAGAAAATGATGGTTGGATAGCATAGCTCAGAGGAAGCTTATCATGGTTAGGAGTATGGGAAATGTGTTTGACTGTTTTACTACTGGTCATCTGTTTTGAAATGGAAGTTTTTGGTTTGAATTTATGGGGTTTGGTGGTTAAGTTACTGGTTTTTTGCGTGTGTAAAGAGCTGTTATTACTGGGCAAAATAGTTTGTTTGGGTTGAGAGAACACAATATGGTTAAGGTTTAATTTTTCCGGATTTTGCATGTTGGAAATGTGTGGGCTTATGATTGGTTGGGTTGAAAAAGGTGGGCCGGTGGAATTTTGGTTAAGGACCGAAACAGGATTGGACAGCCACTGAATAGCAGCATTAGGTTTTGGTAGTGGGGGGACAGCCTCCTTAATTGTCAATGATTGGTTTGTCTTTTTGTCTCCAAAACTTCCTTCTGAAAACAAAACCGTGGCACTTGTTGACGCGGCTGGCACATTAATGTTCATAATAGGATGCTTGGGAATAATTTGACAATGCATTAATGTCTCATGATTGTCACCGATTCCACCAGTAACAGTCAAATCGTGGTGGGCCCCTACGGGTGAAAAATCAGTTGCAGATGCATCTGTGTTGGCGTGGTGAGCACGCGCCTCATGTCCATCAGCGGAGCACTTTGGTGAATCTCTACCCACACCTTCCTCCTTCAGCCATTTTGAGCTTGCAGCATTAGTGAACCTCCTATTCTCCACCCTAATTTCATTAGACCAACCTCTCAATCCATTATCATCCTCCATAGCGAAACGAATTTCACACTTCTGTTCCGAATGACCCAACAATCCACATACAAAACAGAAAAGTCCCAAATTCTCATACTTAAAATTAACCGTACACCACTCTCCGCCTTTATTTTTAACTCTGGAATTTTTCTTTAACGGCTGACGGACATCCACTTTCACTCTCAAGCGCATATACTGCCTCCAGAAGCTTGAATTATTATTCTTATCATACTCCACGAATGAACCAATATAATTAGCCATAGCTTTACCGACTTTCTCCAACATTAGACCTGCAGGAAGATTATGAATCTGAACCCAGAATTCAACATAGAACAACGGGATGTGTTCAATTTGCATTCCGATCTGTACTCTATCAATGATTAGCAAATGACTACCGAAGGTCCAGGGCCCTCCTTTCAGCGCAGCCTCCATATCTAGCTTATGAGAAAATTGAAACAGGAATAATCCTTCCAAAGCTTTCTTGATAATGACCCCCTTGACCGGACGCCACATATCCGCCACTCTCTTCTTCATAGACATAACATGGATTGGTTTATCACACAAAAACCTTCCAACAAGACACAATCGAAGATCACCAGCTTCTGTACATTCATCCTCCACATCGAAACAAAACCCCCCTTCATCATCCTCCTCTTGCAGTGAGATGTCGTTAATATTCGGATTTGCCATTCTGTATAGTCAAAAGGTAGTACGGACCCAAAAAAACCAGGAAAAGAGAAAAAGATCAAAGCTTCTCAGTGGGAGAAGAAAAGAAACAAACCCTAGCAGAACTAGGAAAAAATTTTTCATAAATGATTAGTTGAATGAATGGAATATGCTATAAGCAAAATAAAAAAGGAAAATTCTATGGTGAAGTCACAAAAATGTCTTCTTTGGTGAAGTCATTAATTTGATCAATGAGAAACAAACCCTAAGTTACCCTAATTTAATTAGTGCCACATAGGATTACATTGTACATACCACTTATTATGTAGTCTCATTTTATTAATATTGCACTTAAATCCCTATCATATTAAAAATGACAAAATTAATATTTTAATTATTACATTGAAAATCAAATAAAAATCTCAAAATCAAATAAACTTATCTTTCTCTTTTCTCTTCTGCAACTCATCTTTCTCTTTTCTCTTCTGCAACTAGTTTCATACTCAATCCATCATTGTTTGCTCAGTTCGTACTCGTCACCTTTCTATTCGTACTCGTCATCTTTCTATTTGTACTTGGTTCACCATTGTTTGTTAATTCACTTCATACCAACAAAAATTTGTAAATCCCGGCAAAAGGGCACTGTGTGATTGTGTTCTTATTGAGAACATAATTGCTAAGGTAAATTTGACATCTGTTGTTATATTTAATTGATATTAGTTACTAAGATTTCTTGATATCGAATTGGTGTATTACATTTGATTTCAATTTGGGAATTAGGGTTTATGTTTGATTTTGTTTTCTATATATGTGTATTTCAATTTAGGAATTAGGGATTATGCGTCAATTTGTTTTCTGTATATGTGTTTCAATTTTAATGATTTCGATTTCAATTTTCTGAGTTACATATGATGAACATGCGGCTGGAATTTGGTATTGTGATTGATGTTGAATTTTGGGATGTTCAAAGTTGTTTTATTTCAGGTTCACGATGGAAAACTCAAACAATTCATTTGAGGTTGATTCCAATGAAGTTCATTCCACTGATGGTGATATAGAATTAAATGATGGTGAGGGTGATAGTTATTAAAGCTCAGGTGATGATGTCGACGATGCTGATAATGCCGATGAAGATGATTTGGCAGAATTAGATGCAGTTGAAGGCGATGATGATGTCGACGATGCTGATAATGGTGATGAAGATTATTCGGCAGAATTAGATGCAGTTGTAGGCAATGATGATGATGTCGACGATGCTGATAATGGCGATGAAGATGATTCAGCAGAATTAGATGCAGTTGTAGGCGATAAAAGGGTAAGTATTGCTTCCATGACTTCTGCTGATATTCGTGCTATGGAATTCGATTCTTTTAATGAAGGTTATGATTTTTATTAAAAGTATGGTAAATGCAAAGGTTTTTCCATAAGGAAAAGTGATATTAGGAGTAAATGGTCTGAAGACAGTAAAATAATAGTAATGAGGCAATTTGTATGCAACAAGCATGGCTTAAGAGAGGATAAACACTTTTCTAGGTTAGATAGGAAAAGAGATGAGAGACGTATTACCCGTACTAAATGCTTAGCTAGGATTTGTTTGCACTACAACGCCAAAAAGGGTAGATATGTAGTGTCATTTTTTGAAGAGACTCATAACCATGAATTAACCCCATATAGGTTTATGCACTTACACCCCGTTTATCGTCAAATTTATGAAGTGGATAGAGCTCAGATTGATGGTCTTCAGTCACATGGAATTAGAACTTGTCATATAGTGGGGTACATGGTTGCTCTGAAGGGTGGATACGCTAGTGTTGGATTTACAAAGAAAGATCTGTACAATTATTTTGATAAAAAAATGCGTGACCTTATTAAAGATGGTGACATTGCCGCTTCTTTAAATTATCTAAATGTAAAGTCATCTACTGATCCCATGCTATATGCAAAATATGCCTTCAGCGGTGATGGACGACTGAGGTCTCTTTTTTTGGCTGATGGGAGAAATAGATATGACTATTTTTGTTTTGGCGATGTGGTTGCGTTTGACACAACTTACAAGAAGAACAAATACAACTACCCATTGGTTATATTTTCAGGGTGTAACCAGCACTCTCAGACAGTTAATTTTGGTGCTGAGTTGGTATCAGATGAAACATCAGATACCTATAAGTGGTTGTTGAGTTGTTTTTTAGAGTGCATGGATGACAAATACCCACAAGCAGTGGTAACGGATGGGGATGGTGCTATGAAGGAGGCTATAAAACCGATTTTCCCGATGCAACCCATCGGTTATGTGCTAGGCATTTGAATAAGAATGCAGGTGAAAATGTAAAGAACTCTGAGTTTTTGGAAGGCTTTAAAAAAGCAATGTACTGAAATTTTTCAAAGGATCAATTTGAAAATTTTTGGTCAGAGCTAATTAAAGAAAATGGACTTGAAGGAAATCCATGGGTAACCAAGACGTATGAGAACAAGTCACTGTGGGCAACTGCATATTTACGTGACAACTTTTTTGGACGTATAAGAACTACATCTCAATGTGAAGCGATTAATGCAATAATCAAGAGTTACGTTAGGAAGAAAGGCTATATTTTTGAATTTATGCACAATTTTGATGAGGCTCTTAGACACTACAGAAACAATGAACTGGTAGCTGATTTTAAATCCAAGTTTTTAGAAACGGCGTTGACAACTCACCTGCGTTTGATTGAGAGCGATGCCGCTAAAATTTATACAACCGATATTTTCAAAGAAGTTAAAGATGAAATTATGAAGGCTGGTGCGTTGATTGTTAAGAGCTTTGTAAGACATGGTGATGTGAAGATGTACGTGTTGACAAAATATTGTACGGAAAACTATGAAAGAAGAGTTGTTTATGATGGTACAAAATTTCAATGTTCTTGTAAGTTATTTGATTCTCGTGGGCTTCCATGTTCTCATATTTTTTATGTCATGAAGGAAGAACATGTTTCAAACATTCCTTGTAGTATGGTTCTATCGCGCTGGGCAAAGGATGCAAAAATTGAATATTTGAACATGGTTGATAATGGTACAGTAAATTCAAATTCGATGGAGGTTGCCCGTTTTGGTTCATACTGTTCTCTTTTTACCTCTTTTTGCAAAGAAGCTTCAAAGAAGAATGGTGTTTATGGGGAAATAATGGAGGACATCATGAAGTTACACAAAAAATATTGCAGTGCCGACGATCAAATTGGGACACAAAGGGAGGCGGTAGGTGATCCAATAACAGTGAAGAGTAAAGGTGCTCCGAAGAAAAAAAAGAATGACACAAAAGCTGTGAGGCACTGTTCAAAATGCAATAGTACAACTCATAATGCACGGAATTTTTCGGTAAGTTGGATAACTTGTGATCTGATTGTTATAGTCAATGTTTTATTTTTTAAGAGAAATGTTGAGTTGGAATTGGTGTCAAAAACTGATTCTTTAAGCCAAATTCCTAAGGTATTATATGTTTTTTAAATTATATTGTGTAACTATCTGTGAATATATTTGTGAATCTACAAATGTGGATGTTACAGGCACAAGCAGACAAAGCTGCCAGATAAATAAGAAGAAGAAACTCAAAAGAACATAGAATGGTTCAAAATTTTCAGCAAATGTGGATGTTACAGGCACAAGCAGACAAAGATGTGTGTTATACCCCAAAATTTGCCCGCATCTTTTTTCAAGAAAACTTATGTCTAAAAATTAAGAGCTTCATATAATCTTGGATTTTTTTTATTCCATAAATATCCTGATTTATGAATACTTGGTTTTTAGAATTTTTCTTATACGGTATTTTGGTTCGCTGTTGAATTTATTCTTACACAAACGCCAAGTATTGTTTATTACTTCACACACGCTATTTATTTGAGATTTATTTGCAGATAAATAGTACTGACGCATTTGGTACAGAATTAAATTTTGCAGGCACAGAGTCCGGGGATTCAGACTGTACTGGTAACAATTAAATTATTATTGTTTCCCACTAATTTTTGTACTATATTCTATTATTTTCAAAATCTCTTTCTTTCTTTTCAAATCTCTTTCTTTCAAATCAAATCCTAACTTTATTCTACACATTTCTCTTTTCAAACCCTACCATACACTTTCTTTCAAATCCTACTACCACTCAAATTTTCCTTTTTTGTACGGAATCACTTCATTCCCCAACGTCTCTATCCTTCTTTTCATTCTATAAATACCTCTCATTTTTTCCATAAAATCTCACATCAAATTTCATTCAATCTCTCAAATTTCTACCTCATATCTATTTTCTCTTCTTCCCCGGCAAAAAATGGCAAAGTGGATGGAGACACTTTTTCTTATAGTCATCACCATTGCTACGGTGATCATGTCCTTCTTCTGTCTGCATAGTGCTGAAAAATGCGGACCTGCGATGGTTACACTTCTGATCATCTATTTTCTGTTGGTCATAGCATGGATTATTAATCGTCATATGTAAAGTTTGTCGTATCTTCTGTTTTTAGAATGTACCGTTCTTTATATTTACCGTGCTGTTTACTACGTTTTGTTTAGGTAATATTTGTACTGTCAATATTAAGTATTACACTATCTATTATATCGTCATTTAACTAGTAAGATAATATTATATGTGTTTATTGCTAGTTAAAATATTTATTTTTTCTGTGCATTAAATCCTTTCAGTCTTATTATTGACGGTAATTTTGTTCTCGTACAGTGTACTTTAATTATTTATTATGTTTGTGTTTTTCTAACAAATCATGTAAATAATTTCTCACCATTAACACAACAAAAACAAAAAGAAAAATTAACTTTAACTGTTGAATTTTCACTTTAACTGTTACATTAATACCCGAACAGCCAGTAAACAGTCAAACCCGATGACAGCACGTTTCTCCGTGTTTTGTACCATCAATCAAATCCATCTTTCACACTTCAAAATTCCAAGATTTTTGTCCTAGAAGTCTTCTGACAATCACAAGATCAGCAAAGACTCAGCACTGCACAAAAATCAGGTACGCTCGACTGTCTCCTACACAAACAGTCCCTAACTAGGGTTTTTGTTTTTTAAGGAGAACAAGTTTTTTGAGACTTCAAATGGATTTTATGTACCTCCATATGTCTCAAAGTACCACTAGACAAATTTTCAAACTTCGATTCGCTCGGACGCGCAATCGACGTCTCAAACAGTCAACAGACGACTCGTACGATAAAAAAGGCAACAGACAGTCAAAAATGAAATTTTTTGTCAACATCCATATTTTGTCAAAGGATTCATCATTTCACTAGTGGTTGATTAAAATTCATCAAGAAAAGCTCAGAAATCAGCAAAACCCTAAGTTTCAAAATTAGGGTTTTCTCCTAAAAAGTCAACTGAACTTTGACTGGCCATAACTCTCTCATCATTCATCAAAAAACTTCCAACCAAGGCTCATTTTGAAGGTAATTCAATTATCTTTCAAGTGCAATTGGTCCTATGGTCATTGGATTCACCATTTGGAAAATATGAGCTAAGACATTATAAGTCATTTTCAAAGTCAACAAAAAGTGGTTTTTTGTCAAAGACCATAACATCAAGATAACTTCTCCAAATGCAAAAATGCTTCCAAAGTAGCTTGTAGAGGACATCTTGAGGTTTCTAAAAAGTACAAGAACTCCTTCATATGATAAAAATTGAGGGATTTATGCCTTGTTGAAGTTGGCTAAATTTTGGGAAAATGCATGAAACCAACATTGATCAAAAATGTTTTTTTTCCAAAAGGGGCCAAGTTTTCATGATCCAAACATGATTCTAACCATGTTAAGGGCCTCCCACGACCAACCTAAGGCCCATAACATTTTTATTTCTTTTTTGGTTTAATTTTATTACATTTAAGATTAAATTGAAAAAGAAATGGTAAAGAATAATGATGCAATGCTTGATTCTTAAGCTAAAGCCTCCAAAATTGATCCAATTCTGCAGCAAGAAAGGTACAAGGCAGGCCTAGGGCAAGAGGTGTGGAAAAATCAAGCTATGGTAGCTTGAATTCAAAGCTTAATATATTAAACAAGTCAAAAATTCAATAAAGCTCATCAATGCTTCTTAGCTTCAATTTTAAGCAGATCTTAGCTTATAAATGAAGTAGTATGCTTCATCAATGTAACACACACGAAATCATAGCAAGGGCATAGCCAAGAAACTACCAAAATTCTCACAAAATATCAAACACTTTGTAATTTTCATTTTGCAATTTCTAGCTTACCTCAATAAAAAATAATACTTTCAATCATCTTCTGAAGTGGCATAGAGTAAGAATGAGCTCATAATATGGTCCTATAAGGGTTATAACACGTGCATAGTACTCTTCATCTTCATGCATAATCAATTTTTGTTTTCTTACATTTAATCAATATCAATGTAATCTAATCATTCTAATGAGTTCATGAAGTCTTATAGGGTAGATCTGGGCTCTAACATGTTAGTTTCCACGTGAGAATAGCTATATGCCATTAACAAGTGTTCATGCATGTTTAAGCTTCAACTTCTTCGAATCCATGGCTACAACACTCAAACAGCGAAACTAATATCATATTTGGACTCAGAGCATCCTAATTAGGGGATCTGGGTCACTTGTTATTATTCATAACGTTTGTTCTTGCAGGTTTGTGAAGCTACCAAAAATGGCATTTTATCGTGAAAATAGTGGGGGTTCAAAACCGCCGCTATTTGTGAGTAAAAATGAAGGAGACGGAGGTTGAAGACGACCACGCGTCCAAGCGTGGTTCGCCAGTCAACTTGTCTTCGTCCACGCCTGCAATAGTGGGGCCAACCTGACTTGTTGAAGGTCTTTATGATCCCACGTGACTGGTCAATACAAGTGTACCATGTTCTCTCCAATCTGAGCCATTAGATCATGATCTTGACACATCCAACGCACCAGACAAGCAGTCCATACCATCGACTCACCAGCATATCACACATGATTATTTATTTTCTATTTTCTATTTTTATTTTATTTTCTTTCAATAATTAATTAAAAATAGTTTAAAAAATCCAAAAAATATAACAAAAATATTTTTAGGTTTATAATTTAATCTATTATTTTTTGATATAAAAATATTTTATTTTTCTTAATAATTAAAATATTTTGCTTAATTAATTAATATATATTTATATATTTGCTTTTTAATTATTTCAACCAATCAAAAAATCATAAAAAAATTGTTCTTTATATTAAATTTAGTTTATATATTATAGACTAATTTTGCACATATTTAGTATAATTTTCTCTTTAATTTTTAATTATTTGTATAATTATTTGTATAATTATATATTATTTAACTTAATAATTTCAAAATCAACTTCAAAATTCCAAAAAAAATAGTTTTGTTTTAAAAATTAATTGACAAACATTTTGAACATATTTCAAACTTAATTTTTAGGTTTAAATTTTATTTCTACCTTTTTCTCATTTTAATTAAATTAATCATGCATTAATTCTAATTAAAATCAATCATACAAAAAATCCAAAAATATTTTCTTTTATTTTCTTGCAATTTAAATTCCTAGATCAAGTGTATAGGTTGTCAAAATCATGTAAATAGCGTAGTTTACATTTCCCGCACAATCGATGTAATAGCGTAGATTTACTTTCCGCATTTTACATTTCCGCATTTTAATTTCTGTACATATAAAATTGCGTGTATGTCAAAAATAAAAATTGAAGCGTTAGGTCACTAACTTCAAAAATAAAATATCTGAAATCAAAACACAATCACACTTGCACCTCTTAGGGTAATCCCTCTTTTACTCTTTTCAGAAATCAAAATCAAATTCTACTGTTTCAAATGCAAAATCGAACTTTCGTTTACATCCGGTGAAAGGAGAATTTTCTAAAGGAAATAGGAAAAGACCTTATAACTTAGGGTAGACCTCCTAATTTGCTTGCTCAAATCAAAACAAACAAATGTCTCATATACCGTTGTTTTTCAAAATAAAACTTTCAAAGAAAGACAATACTTGGTATATATCCAAACAAGGATCATTACGAAGTTAACGTTCTTTCTTTCAAAACATCTTTCGAAAGATAAAACATTTTGTATACATTCGCACAAGGATCATTACAAAATCAATTTACAAAGGTATTTTTGAAACCACATAAAAGCATTTCAAGGCAAGAGAAGAATGATTCAAAACAAGTGAGCTAAGCAAATTAAGAGCCCATGGATAACCATGGATACAAAGGGTGCTAACACCTTCCCTTTGTATAACCAACCCCCTTACCCAGAATTTCTTAAAGGTCTTTTTTCTGTTTCTTTTATAAACCTTTCCTTAATTGGATAAAATAAAAGTCGGTGGCGACTCTCTGATTTTCAAAAACACAAAAGAAAAAAGAGAAGAGTGTTAGTTCGTGTATCTCTCCACGAGAGGTACGGTAAAAAACCGAGTGCATGACAGAACTGGCGACTCTGCTGGGGAGTTCTAAAAAACAAAATGTTTTCAAAAGGGGTTACCTTAGAGTGTAGATCACTTCGATGTTTTCAATTGCTTGTCTTGATTGCTCTATTTTTTTTCAAAGGTTTGTTTGGGTATTTGCTTGTGTGAAAGATTCTAACCCGAATCTCGAGATACCTTAAGTATGTGACAATAGACCAAGGAAACTGTACGACATGTTCCGATTCGGTTGATCTGGTAGTCACCGTTAGTGCGACACTTTGGTTTATACTGATATTCCTTGAAAACGATCAAGGAGTATGTTAGGCTTCCGAAGTATCACCAAACACTAATTTGCCTTAGAACCTTTAGTTGAACTTGACTTGTGGCCTATTAAGTGACTAGCTTTGAAATTGATCGAAGTTAGTTATCCTCGAGGAATATTTTGATCGGCCGCCCGAGTGCCGTATTAAGATGTTGTCTCCAAGGATCATAGAACCCGAATACTATTCTAAGACAGGTTTTAACCAACTCAACTTCAGTGGGGAGGGTATCACCTATCAAACTCATGCAAGCCTTTGAACCTAAGGCTATTGTTTGATTTGTTTGTGTTTGCCACATGTTTGACATCATGACATCATAAGCATATCATTTTATCATTAATCATTTCAAGGATCGAAGAGTTTACCTTTGTTCTATTATTGCAGGTAATGGCTCCCGCTACCAGAGATTACATCCGAATCAACATCTCAACAGTGCCATCTGAACTTAAGGACTTAATATCCGAATTTCCCAGGAATGCTCAATTCACCGAAAAGCACGGTCACCTACTCCATTTGGTTACCTCAAAATTTGAAGAAGACATTATACGGGTCCTGTTCCAATTCTTTGATCCTGAACATCATTGTTTTACATTCCCTGATTACCAGTTATTACCCACTTTGGAAGAGTTCTCTGAACTGATTGGGTTACCGGTTCGAGATCAATTACCTTTCACTGGTTTAGAAAAGATTCCAAAACCTGAAATCATTGTTGCTGCCTTACATTTGCGAAAGTCAGAAATTGAGTCCAATTGGGAAACAAAGAGTGGAATCGAGGGTTTGCTTGCTAAGTTCTTAATGGAAAAGGCTCGATTACTACTAAAAAACAGAAGTTACCTAGATTTTGAGGAAGTTGTGGCTATTTTGATCTATGGGTTGGTTTTATTCCCTAATCCCAACCAGTTCATAAGTATACACATTATCAACATTTTCTTAACCCGTAACCCGG
Organism: Vicia villosa; assembly: GCF_029867415.1. Taxonomy (NCBI): domain Eukaryota; kingdom Viridiplantae; phylum Streptophyta; class Magnoliopsida; order Fabales; family Fabaceae; genus Vicia; species Vicia villosa. Next base: position 149,513,717 of record NC_081181.1, read on the forward strand.
TACCTACCATGCTGGGAGACATTCTACATTCTCTACACACTCGTACCATGAAAAAACGAGGAACTCTTATGTGCTGTGTACCACTACTGGCTAGATGGTTTACATTACACCTTCCCCGATCAGTGTTGAGAAATGAACAAAGGATGCAATGGTCTCGCAGGATTATGTCTTTGTCTCATTCAGATATCTGGTGGAACAATTTCTTTCAAAGAGACATTACTATCATTGACCATTGTGGAGAGTATCCTAATGTGCCACTCCTTGGCATCAAGGGAGGCATCACTTACAATCCCTCTTTAGCTTTACGTCAATTCGGATATGCACGGAGAAACGGTCCTCACGACATGATTATCCGTGGCATTGTGTTTGATTACGAAGATGATTCCCACAGACATCGACGAAGGTTTATACATGCGTGGGGCAGTGTCTATAGAGTAGAAAGCAAAACTTTAGGACAATGGAACTCTATTCCCATGGAGCCTTACCTCAAATGGGTGCGTGCTCATGCTCAGAAGTTCATCATGCCATATCCCGCTATTCTACCTGTGACTATTGAACCAGAAGTCGAAGGGGACGAACCTCGAGTGATTTTACATCCGGACATGCCAACTGACCTGGAAGAGCTGCAAAAATCTTGGGTTCAGCTAAAATAGGAAAGAGACACCTTCAAAGCACACTGTCAAGACTATGAGAGGAAAGTATTGGAGCTCACTGGACAACTCCAAGAAGAACAGCAGATCAACACATTCCTGGGTGCAAAGAGAAAGCGTCCATGGGAGACCTGAGGGATCCTTCATTTTCTTTATTTTCTGTTTTGTAAGCCCGAATGAGGCAAAGAAAAACAAAGAAAGAAAAAAAGAAAAAAAAGAAAAAAATTGTTTGACTAATAAATGTTTGTTTCTCTTTTTTAACAAATCTAAATTCTAAGATCCTTGAAAACATTGCATATGCATTTCATTCATAAACATTGCATAACAGGTTCACATGATGGGTTTCTCATCTCCTCGCTGTTTATTTCAGTTAGAAGAGATGGAATCCAAAACAAGCATCAAGAATCTCGAAGCACAGAACGCCCAAGTTCAGGTAGCAATTCTGGAATTAGCAAAGGGGCAACAAGAATTGAAAGCCCTGATAATCAAGAAGAAAAAGAAGCCCAAAGGATCTGTAGGCTTGAGTCACCTGAAAAGGAAGATCAAAATCCCAGTCAAAAAGCCCAAAAAGCCATCGATCCTTGAAATAGTCGGTGAAGGTGATCGAGAAGACAATCACAGCAACCAGGGTTCTGCCAAACCCTCTCTCTCTTCTAATGAAGAAGATTATCATTCTGGAGACGAACAGGATGATGACAAATACCAGCAGTTGGAAGAACGCATGAAAGCTATGGAGATACAAAAAATACCTGGTTTAGATTTCAATGATCTTGGACTCGTCTCAGATATTGTTATTCCTCCAAAATTCAAAATTCCTGTCTTTGCAAAGTATGATGGAGTTTCTTGCCCAAAACTACATCTGAGGGCCTATGTGAGGAAGATACTACCTCATACAGCAGATAACAAATTGTGGATTCATTTCTTCCAGGAAAGTCTGTCGGGTACACAACTCGAGTGGTACTACCAACTGGAAAGTACAAAAGTCCATACCTGGGAGGATTTAGCTGCTGCTTTTTACAAACAGTATCAATACAACGCTGACCTTGCACCAACTCATACTCAATTACGAGGCATGACCATGGCACCAAAAGAAAGTTTCAAAGAATATGCGCAAAAGTGGAGAGATCTAGCTGGAAGGGTTCAACCACCCTTATCTGATCGCGAGCTAGTTGACATGTTCATGGGCACTTTAACTGGCCCGTTCTATAGTCATTTGCTGGGAAGCTCATCATCAGGTTTCACTGACCTGATACTAACTGGAGAGCGTGTCGAAAGTGGCATTCGAAATGGAAAAATTCAAATAGGCTCTTCTTCTGGTACTACAAAAAGACCCATCAGTGGGAGAAATGAGGTCAATACAATGCAAAATCAGAAAAGTCGCAAAAGTGAACATCACCAATCTATAGGGACTGTCTTGATCTCTGCATATGCACCTCAAAAAGATCAACCGCCGAAGTATACGCGTCGACCCGACACACTGAGAAGGAATTTCACTAAAATCAATATGCCAATCTCTCAAGCATTGCAACACTTGTTAAAGGCAAATTTGATTATATTGAAAGATCCTCCGAAGAATGTCAACACTTCATCTCCTAGTTACCGCCCTGACGCAACATGTGCATACCATTCCGATTGTCCAGGACATGACGCAGATCACTGTTGGGCTCTGAAGAACAAAATCCAAGACATGATAGATGCTGGGGAAATTGAGTTCGATCCTCCAGAAACTCCAAATGTCATCACTGCACCTATGCCAAAGCACGACAAGACTGTAATGCTATCATAGACACTGTTTATATCTATGATGTGAGAGAATTGTCAACTCCGCTCCTTGAAGTTAAAAGAAAGCTAATACGAGCTGGTTTCTTTCTAGGTTGTGACCCTGATTACTTTTATTGTGCACACCTACCCAATGGTTGTGAGAATTTGAAAATGGGAATTCAAAAATGGATGGATCGCCGTGTCATTATGTTTGAAAGGCTCCCTTCTATGGACGATTTATGCAAAGTTTTTGCAAACGGGATGAGAATAGAGGATGTTTCAGTGGTTTCTAACTTACCATTGAAAATCCCTACCAAAGCTCCCTTTAAAATTTCTGCTGCACCCAGAGTAGCATCTGTAATCATTACCAATCCAGCTCCATTTCCATATTCCACCGACAAAGCTGTCCCGTGGAAATATGACACTGAAGTTTATGTCCATGGAGTTAAACAAAAGGAGTCCGTAAATCCAACTGTTGATAATATTGTGGGGACTAGTAAGATTGCGAGAAGTGGAAGGATCTTTTCGCCAGAAATTTCTCCAAATGTTGCTACTACTCCCATCCATGTCCCAGTTTCTAATCAAGATGTCAATGCTCGAGGCAAAGAGCCACTGACCGAACCAGCTCAAGTACCCGTTGAAGTCCTTGTTGAAGATCCTTCAAGGCAAGAAATGGAGGAAATATTGAAAATCATCTGCAAAAGTGATTACCATATTGTTGAACAACTGGGGCACACTGCTTCAAAGATCTCAATGCTATCTCTGCTAAAGTATTCAGAAGCTCATGCTAAAGCTTTAATGAAATTCTTGAAAGCTGCCCATGTACCACAGGAGATTTCAATCAACCAATTTGAAAATTGCGTTGCTAGTCTTACAGTGCACAACGGTCTCGGTTTCTCCGATGCTGATTTAACCCCTGCTGGGAAAAATCACAATAAAGCCCTGCACATCTCTATTGAATGTAACGGCGCCACTTTGTCTCATGTGCTGGTAGACAATGGTTCCTCGTTAAACGTATTACCAAAAGTAGTACTGGAAAAACTTGACTTCGAAGGAGTTGTGTTACAACCAAGTGATGTGGTGGTAAGAGCCTTCGATGGGTCGACAAGAACGGTATATGGAGAAATTAGGCTCCCAATCAGAGTAGGCTCTCAGGTCTTTGATTCTACCTTTTCTGTGATGGATATTCATCCAACATACTCCTGTTTACTAGGACGCCCTTGGATACATGGGGCAAACGCTGTAACTTCTACCCTGCATCAGAAGTTAAAGTATCCAGTAAAAGGCAAGATCGTCACAGTCCATGGTGAAGAAGAATATGTGGTTAGCCACCTGAGTAACTCCAAGTATGTTGAGATGGATGGAGAATTCATTGAAACCCCCTGCCAAGCTTTTGAGGTAGTCTCTCCCGATGTCTCTACTGCCAAGCACATTTCTGTTAATCCTGCTATAAAAATAAATCCAACAATGGCTTCTCTCAAAGATGCAAAAGCTGCAATCAAAGAAGGTGGTGGCACAGCATAGGGACAACTCATTGACGTGCCTTACAAATTCGACAAGCTGGGTTTGGGCTATGCTAATGGAACTCAGAAGAACAATCAAATTCTTCATTCTGGAGGGTTAATGACACATTTCATCAGCCAAGAAGTAAATGCTATTGAAGACGATGGAATGATTCAACAATATCCCAATGGAGTTCCACCTGTATCCATGGAAGTTTGGGACACTTTGGGAGAGCCAAGTGGCAAGTATGACTTTATGGTAAAGTATACTGCTCCTCCGAGTTTTTCGATTGCCATCGAAGACATTGTCCCGACTGGATGGGATAATCAGTTCGAGGATCACAAAAGTCTCACAAGTTCCATTACTGAGCAATATCAAAGTCCACCTAAAGAAGTTTGGGATACTTTAGGAGAGCCAAGTGGCAAATATGACTTTATGGTGAAATATTCCGCTCCTCCGAGCTCACAAGTCGCCATTGAAGACATTGTCCCAACTGGATGGGATGAACATTACGAAGACAATTTCACTCATGGAGAAGCCTGAGAGATACCAAATAACGAGGGTTATTTTCTGTCACAGTACACTACTCAGCATAATGCACAAGTTTCTATCCAAGACGTCATTCCGACTGGATGGGACGGCCTTATCGAGTATCTCTCTCAACCAACAGAGATACCTCAACCTGGATCCTCATATCCAACAGAGCATCTTGCTCATCCTGAAGGATCAACAGCTCATCTCGTCACCAAAGAAGTCAATGTTGTGGGAGACACAGAAGACAACTGCAATTGGGGCAACTGGATATTCCCCGCTCACAACAATGGGTTGAACAACTGGGAAGCTGAAGATGTCATCTCCTTTGATCAGGAGTAAATGCAATTTCCTGTTTTCGTTGTTTATATGTGCAAAGATAAAAATGGTTCCTGTACTATCGAACCATGAACTTGAAAGCCGTGTGCCTTGCCCGAAGCACACTGGTCCTTTTTATAAGGGTTTGTCATATCATGATCATGTTCATTCAATAAAATCATGGGACGTTTGCATATTCAAATTTTGTGATCCTTTTTCTTTCTTTACTTTATTCATCTTCAAATAGCTATGTGTTCTTACACACACCCACATAATAAATGCAGATTCACATTCACTCTGGATCCTGTTGATAACGATTCTGCTATTGCCAGTCATGACTTCGAAAATCCGATTTACCAAACTGAGGACGAAAGTGAGGAAGGTTGTGAAGTACCAAAAGAACTTGCAAGGCTGTTAGAACAAGAAGAAAAAACTATACAGCCGCATGAAGAGCCAACTGAGGTTATCAACCTGGGCAGTGACGAAGAAAAGAAAGAAGTCAGGATAGGGGCTGATTTAGAAAACAGTGTCAAACAAAGACTGATTCAAATGTTACAAGACTACGTTGAGATATTCGCTTGGTCCTATGAAGATATGCCTGGTCTCGACACGGATATTGTGGACCATCGCCTGCCAATCAAAGAAAGTAGCACTCCAGTTAAGCAGAAACTACGGAGAAGTAGGCCTGACATGTCCAAGAAATTCAAAGACGAGGTTGAGAAGCAATTCAATGATGGCTTTCTGAAAGTTGTAAGTTATCCTCCTTGGATAGCTAACATCGTGCCTGTGCCTAAAAAAGACGGGAAGGTCAGGATGTGTGTAGACTACAGAGATCTGAACCGGGCAAGCCCCAAAGATGATTTCCCTTTACCTCACATCGATGTATTGGTTGATAATACTACACAATGCAAAGTATTTTCCTTTATGGACGGATTCTCCGGTTACAATCAAATTAAGATGGCACCCGAAGACATGGAAAAAACAACCTTCACAACACCCTGGGGAACCTTTTGTTACAAAGTAATGCCCTTTGGTTTAAAGAATGCAGGAGCAACGTATCAGCGTGCAATGGTAGCTCTGTTCCATGATATGATTCATCAAGAGATAGAGGTTTATATGGATGATATGATTGCAAAGTCCAACACCGAAGAAGAACATCTGGGTCATCTGCACAAGCTGTTTGACAGACTCAAGAAGTACAGGTTGCGACTGAATCCAAACAAGTGTACCTTTGGAGTAAGATCCGGTAAACTCTTAGGTTTCATTGTCAGCAGCAAGGGTATTGAGGTTGATCCTGCCAAAGTCAAAGCCATTCAAGAAAGGCCTATACCCCGTACCGAGAAACAAGTTAGAGGATTCTTGGGACGTTTGAACTACATAGCCAGATTTATTGCCCATATGACTACTACTTGTGTGCCAATCTTCAAATTGTTGAAGAAAGATCAAGTGGAAAGATGGAATGACAAATGTCAATTAGCCTTTGACAAAATCAAAGAATACCTTCAAAAACCACCAATCTTGTTACCACCAGTGGAAGGAAGACCTCTAATAATGTACCTAACGGTGTTAGAAGACTCAATGAGGTGTGTACTGGGGCAACATGACGAGTCTGGCCGAAAAGAACATGCAATCTACTATCTTAGCAAAAAGTTTACCGATTGTGAAACAAGATAATCACTACTCGAGAAAACTTGTTGTGCCTTGGCATGGGCAGCTCGCCGATTAAGACAGTATATGCTAAACCATACCACTTTCCTGATCTCCAAGATGGATCCTATCAAATATGTGTTCGAAAACCCTGCTCTCTCTGGAAGGATAGCAAGATGGCAAATGATTCTAACAGAGTATGACATCCAGTACACTTCGCAAAAGGCAATAAAAGGAAGTGTGGTAGCTGATCATCTGGCTCATCAGGCAGTGGATGATTACCAAGCATTAAAATTTGACTTCCCAGATGAAGACATTATGTTAGTTACTGACTACAAACAACCAGGACCAGAGGGAGGACCCGAGCCAGGATCTCGATGGACTATGGTGTTTGATGGAGCCTCTAATGCGCTTGGCAATGGCATCAGAGCTGTGATCATTTCTCCTACAGGAGGTCATACGCCATTCACTGCCAGATTATGTTTCAACTGCACTAACAATATAGCTGAGTATGAAGCATGTATTCTGGGTCTCAAAGCTGCAATCGATTTAAGAATCAAGTTCCCAGAGGTCTACGGAGACTCGGCGCTTGTAATTTATCAAGTCAAAGAGGAATGGGACACGAAGCACCCGAATCTAATTCCATACAAAGAATATGTGCTGAGTTTGATTCCTTACTTTGAAGAAATCACTTTTGAACATATCCCGCGCGAAGAAAATCAATTGGCTGATGCCTTAGCTACCATGTCATCTATGTTCAAAGCCAGGTGGGACAATGAGGCGCCAATGATCACCATTTACAGACAGGATGAACCAGCCTATTGCAATGAGATCGATGCCGAAGGAATGGACGAAAAACCATGGTTCAATGAAGTAAAAAGATATCTCGAAGCTCAGGAATACCCTGAAAGGGCATCCATTAACGATAGAAAGTTTCTAAGAAGATTTGCTGCTAAATTCTTTCTAAGTAATGGAATCTTGTACAAACGCAACCATGACTCGACTTTACTTTGTTGTGTAAACAAGAAGGAAGTAGAACAGATTATGGAAGACATACACGATGGTGCTTTTGGTACTCATTCAAGTGGGCATATAATGGCTAAAAAGATCTTAAGAGCAGGTTATTACTGGTCTACCATGGAGACAGACTGCCATCATCACTCCAAAACCTGTCACAAATGCCAGATATATGCCGACAAAGTACATGTACCTCCAATCCCGTTAAACGTCCTTACGGCTCCTTGGCCTTTTGCAATGTGGGTTATTGATATGATTGGAGAAATCAAGCCTACTGCCTCCAACGGACATTGATCCGCTGTCGCTCGCGGGTCAAAACGAGTAGTTTTCAAAACGTAGTATAGCGACAATGGCTCGAGTCCTATCGCAAGGATTCTTGATTTTTATTAACTAAAAGCTAAATAGATTAAGGGGGGGGGTTGGTTTGGTCGGAAAAAAAAAGGATTATAAAAAGTGATTATAAAATAAGTTGTTTTGAAAATAAGTGATTATAGAGTTAAGCTAATCTGCTGTTTCGGTTCCTACTATCATCGATAAATATAATTCTGCGGATTTTATTCACATTCGAAGCACAAAAACATTCAACAAGCGAGAATGGAATTATAAGAATTATGATCCTCTTTCACCGGATTAAGCAAACAGTTCAACAATTAGCGGAATAACGAATTAAGCAGACGATATAACGCATATAAATTCAGGAAACATAAATCAATCGAATGAACAATGTTATTCTATGATAATTCGGATTAAGCAAACGAATGACACAAAATAAGATTGATATGAATAGTAATTATATTGCAAAATAATATTAACCTCAAGTCTTGGAATCCGAATTACAGCAGATCAACTCAATAGGATTAGTTCGCCATGGGATCGTACAAAAGCTTCGAAAATTCCGTGAATAGTGATGGATGATCGTGAAAAATCGTGAATGGTCACTAAAACTATTGTTTTTTTTCGGCTGCTACCCTAGGAGCAATTAGCACGACCCGTTTCACAACTTAACTGGGTCAAATGTGTGATCCAGGCCCAATACAACTAACCCAAACAAAATACAAAAAATAATGCAGCAGCTTGTACGAGTTTTCTGGCCTTGTTGGAGTCGGAATTTGCTTCTGACTTCTGAACAAAAATCGTAGATCTTTTTCTTAGCTTTCCAACGACTGGTAGAACGCTTTAATCCGATACTCCAAGCTCCAGTTATGAATTTATTCGTGCAGGTTGTTAATGCTGAAAAATTAATACGAAAAACAAATAAGTGCAAAAATAAAATAAAATATAAAAACATATTAAAACATAAAAATAAATAAAACAAACCGAAGAAATGCTTGAGTACAAACATGGAAGAACGTGCATTAAAATGCACTGATCAAATTCCCCCACACTTGAACTTTTGCACTCCGAGCAAAATGAAAAGAAAGCAGAAATACATCAACAGTTACTCATCCTAGGCTACAAATCTTCTTCGGGTAAGTTTGCATCGACAGGTACTAATCTTGCACACTAAGGACATCGTAAGAACACTAACCACAGATATGCAGACATAAGGCTCCTAAATACACAAACCAATTCAAATCATATTATTATACCATAGCCTAACTTACTCATCCTTTTTGCTCTTTTTCATTCAGGCGCAATCACATTAAGCCCGTTATCTCCACACACTTATAGCAGGACAACCGGTTAGTGATTCTGATCCTTTTGCACGGGGTTCCGGTACTTGCGTGACATAACCCTTTGCTTACTCAGATGTAGTTGCGGGGGATCGGACCGTAATCCTCCCTACCAAGTTCAGCACCAGAAACCGCTGAACCAACTAACAAAGAGTTTTGAAAACTTTTTTTTTTTGAAGATTACACAACCGTTGGGTTAAGTGACCGGGTGAGGATCACCAAACTTAGAAGGTGTATTACCTTTTTCTTTTCTCTTTTTTTCTTTTCTTTTCGGAACATTCACTTATATTCATCGGCTTCCTGCGTAAAGTGTGTGAGAGATGGTGCCGACTGCTAAAATAAACTACTCAAGAGCTGTCAAAGAATGAGAAATTAAGGCTAAAACATAATAACAAATTCAAATCAATTTTCGTATGCAGGAGACTTACTGTGTTAGAACGATACCGATCTTGTGAATTTTTCTCAAATCTCCACAAACCCGACTCAAATCAGTGTGTAGCCTAAAACTTTCAAGAAGATGCATTTTTTATTGAAATTAAACAAAATACTAACACACAAAAAAAAAACAAATAAAACACACAATTTCCTCCCCCACACTTAAACTAAGCATTGTCCTCAATGAAAAGACATTACTAATAAAGTAGAGAGAAGGAAAGAAGGACTCCCTGATCAAGTTGCAGTGTAGTTAGGTGCTTCTAAAGAAAGCTCCTCTATGCTGACATCTTCAGGCACCGGACTTTCATGGAATAACTTCAGCCGCTGCCCGTTAACCTTGAAGACTTTGTCAGTACCTGCACTTTTTATTTCTACTGCACCATGAGGGAAAACATTAGTAACAACAAAGGGGCCAATCCATTTGGATCGAAGTTTCCCAGCCATTAGCTTAAGGCGGGAGTTAAACAGTAAAACCTGTTGGCCCACAGAAAATTCCTTCCTAGAAATCATTTTATCATGGAAGTGCTTAGTTTTTTCTTTATAAATCCTAGAGCTCTCATAAGCCTCTAATCTAAGCTCTTCCAACTGTTGCAATTGGAGTTTTCTTTCAATACCTGCTTGTTGCATCTCCAAATTACAACTCTTCACCGCCCAAAAAGCACGGTGTTCTATCTCAACAGGAAGATGACACGCCTTACCAAAAACAAGTCGATAAGGAGACATCCCAATGGGTGTCTTGAAAGCTGTCCTTTGAGCCCAAAGTGCGTCTTCTAGACGACGGCTCCAGTCTTTCCTGTTTGGCTGCACCATTTTCTCAAAAACCTGTTTGATCTCCCTGTTTGAGATCTCAGCTTGCCCATTAGTCTGTGGGTGATATGCAGTAGAGACTCTGTGCACAACTCCATGGTGCGGTTACAAAAATGAGTGCCTTGGTCACTTATGATAGCTCGCGGTATTCCAAACCTGCAAAAGATATTAGACCTAACAAACTCTGCAACAACTTTAGAATCATTAGTCCTAGTGGGGATAGCTTCCACCCACTTTGAAACATAATCAACAGCAAGTAAAATGTAAAGGAAACCAAATGATACAGGAAAAGGACCCATGAAATCAATTCCCCATACATCAAATACCTCACAGAAAAGCATAGGCTACTGAGGCATTTCACTCTTGCGAGTGATGTTTGTACCTGCTATCTGGCACTCTTTACAAGTGCGATAAATCTCAAAAGCATCCTTAAAAATAGTTGGCCAATAGAAGCCTGAATCAAGGACTTTTCTTGCAGTCCTTTGAGGACCGAAATGTCCGCCGACTTGAGATGCATGAGAAAATTTTAAAATAGATTCAATCTCATTGTCAGGGACACATCTCCTGATTACTTGATCACTACCAAACTTCCATAGATATGGATCATCCCAAACATAATATTTGGCATCACTCTTGAGCTTGTGAACCTGTGATCTAGATGCACCTGTAGGAAAAACACCAGCAACAAGAAAATTAACAATGTCAACAAACCAAGGTGTAATCCCGTGCAAAAGAAACAACTGCTCATCAGGAAAATCATCCTGAATAGGAAAAGGGTCTTCATCTCTCTCTATCCTGCTCAAGTGGTCAGCCACTAAGTTCTCAGCTCCACTTTTGTCTTTAATCTCGACATTAAACTCTTGGAGCAGCAACATCCACCGAATTAATCTCGGTTTTGCATCCGGCTTCTTCAGCAAGTACTTTAAAGCTGCATGGTCAGTAAAAACAACAACCTTGGAACCTAGCAAATAAGATCTGAATTTGTCAAGAGCAAAAACAATAGCTAGCAGTTCTTTTTCAGTGGTAGTGTAATTAGACTGTGCAGAATCTAAAGTCCTAGAAGCATAGTAAATAACATGGGCAGCCTTGTCAACTCTTTGTGCAAGGACAGCCCCAACTGCATAATTGGAAGCATCACACATAAGCTCAAAAGGAAGTGTCCAATCAGGGGGCTGAATGATGGGAGCGGAGGTCAATGCTTTCTTCAAGAAGTCAAACGCTTGTTTGCATTTGTCATCAAAATCAAAAGTGACGTCATTCTTCAACAAGTTCGACAGCGGAAGAGCTATCTTGCTGAAATCCTTGATGAAACGCCTGTAAAAACCTGCATGACCAAGAAAAGAACGAATCTCGCGAATGCAAGAAGGGTAAGGCAGTGTAGAAATCACATCAATCTTAGCAGGGTCAACAGAAATTCCTTTTTCAGAAATAATGTGACCAAGAACAATTCCCTGCTCAACCATAAAATGACACTTTTCATAATTCAACACAAGGTTAGTCTCGATGCATCTTTCTAAAATCAAGTTTAAACTGTTCAAGCAGGCATCAAAAGAAGAACCATAAACAGTAAAGTCGTCCATAAACACTTCCATGCAATTTTCAATAAAATCAGAGAAAATACTCATCATGCATCGTTGGAAAGTGCCAGGAGCATTGCAAAGGCCAAAAGGCATCTTCCTGTAAGCAAATGTACCGAATGGGCACGTGAAAGTGGTCTTTTCCTGATCTTCAGGTGCAATATGAATTTGAAAGTAACCTGAAAAACCATCAAGAAAACAATAATGTGATTTACCAGCTAGCCGTTCAAGCATCTGGTCAATGAACGGCAAAGGAAAGTGATCCTTTCTAGTAGCCTGGTTCAGTCTCCTGTAATCAATACAAACTCTCCAGCTGTTCTGGACTCTAGTGGGAACAAGTTCATTCTTTTCATTTTTTACCACTGTGAGTCCAGATTTCTTGGGTACAACCTGCACTGGACTTACCCACTTACTGTCACAGATAGGATAAATGATACCTGCTTGCAAGAGTTTGGTTACCTCTTTCTTTACAACATCAAGAATCAAAGGATTAAGCCTCCTTTGGGGCTGCCTTACTGTTTTCGCTCCATCCTCAAGTAAAATCCTGTGCATGCACATCAAAGGACTAATACCTGGAAGGTCGGCTAATGTCCACCCGATTGCTTTTTTGTGCCTCTTCAATACCTGCAAAAGTCTGTCTTCTTGATTGAAATCAAGGTTAGAAGAGATAATAACAGGAAGTTTTTCATTATGCTCCAAGTAAGCATATTTCAGGTTCCCAGGGAGCTCTTTTAGCTCTAAGGATGGGGGCTGCTCGATGGATGGAAGGCTTGGGGCAGCCGGGATGTCAAGAGCATCGACGGTAAAAACAGCTTCATCGGTAACAACTTCACCTGTAGAAAATGTATCAGGCTGCAAGGAAGCATCAATCTCAGCACAAAGGACACAAACGTTAGTGTCAGTGCAATCAGGACATGAATAATTATCATCAAAATCAAAGAGAGATGGAAAATCAAGTGCAAATAATTCAGAACAACTCTCATCAACTAATTCAGAAATCAACTCAATATTAAAAACCAAATGCTCCTCCACAGGGTGTTTCATGGCATCGAAGATATTAAATTTTGCGACGATGTCACCAAATTCCATGGACATGGTTCCATCATCAACATCAACTTTTGTCTTCGCCGTTTTCATGAACGGTCTGCCTAAGATGATGGGAGCTCTGCTTGACTTAGTTTCTCCTTCCATGTCCAGAATGTAAAAATCTGCAGGAAAAATTAAATCGTTAACTTGAACGAGGACGTCTTCCACTATGCCGGTGGGACGTGCATTGCTCCTGTTCGCCAGTTGAACGATTAAACCTGTATGCTGCATGGGACCAAGACAAAGGTTATTATAAATAGAAGTAGGCATAACATTAATGCCCGCTCCTAAATCAAGCAAACAATTATCAAATTTCTTATCCCCGATGGTACAAGGAATAGTAAAAGTTCCCGGGTCTTTGCACTTTTGTGGCAAGACCTGAGAGATGGCCGAAACACTTTGTTCGGGCTGAATGAAAGCAGAGATGCTTCTTCCCAAGTTGACTCTGTCACTTCCTTTTACTTTTCTCTTGTTTGTACACAAATCCTTCAGAAACTTTGCATACCTTGGAACTTGCTTAATCACATCAAGAAGCGGAATGTTTACCGCTACTTTCCTAAACATATCCAGAATTTCTTTTTCTTTGTCTCCCTCCTCAATTCTTTTATTTTTCAGAACTCTATGTGGGAAAGGAACTGGTGGCACATACTCATTTTCTTTATTTTTTTCAGTTCCGACCACAACAGAAGAAGGAGAAGAAAGCTCAGCTGGAGGAGGTTCAGAAGAAGAAAGTTCAGAAGTTACCTCAATGATTTTTTTATTTTTTCCAGGGGCTGGTTCTGTAACCTTTCCGGATCTCAAAGAAATAGCGCTCACATTAGCATTACCATTCGGATTGACAACAGTTTGTGCTGGAAGTTGGTTCGAACCTTGAGCTTGCATATTATTTATTTGAGTAGCAAGTTGTCCCATCTGTGTGGTCAAGGTCTGAATGCTAGTGTCGGTTCTTTGTTGAAACTAAAGGTTGTTCACGGCCATTTGTTTAACAAGATCTTCCAAGGATGGTCCGGAAGTGGTAGCTGGAGGAGTGTGATGTGGCTGGGGTAATGGAACGGTGAGCTGTTGTTGAGAAGGCTGCTGATTTCCATATCGAAGGTTGGGATGATTCCTCCAATTGGGGTGATATTTGTTGGTGGACAAGTCATGAGTGTTGTTGTACCTGTTATGGTTGTAAAGGTTGGCTGCATAAGCTTGAGGCAGCTTGGTAACAGTATCATCTTTCAGAAGAGGACAAGTATCAGTGGGATGATATGAGCTGTACAAATGCCACATACAGTTGCTGTTTGAGGTTTCGCTACTGCAAGTTGTTTGACTAGAGCGGTCAGCTCATCAAGTCTGGTTTCTAAAGCTCTGTTCGAGGAACCTTGAATTTGATGTACACCCTTGGTTTGGACAGAATTGGTTCGAGTGGTGAACTGCTGGGAATTTAGGGACATATTTTCAATGAGGGCCCTGGCAGCAGCTGGAGTTTTGTCAACAAGTGCTCCACCACTAGCAGCATCAAGAATGTTTCTATCCATAGGTAACAACCCCTCATAAAAGTACTGAATGAGAAGTTGCTCGGTAATCTGATGTTGAGGGCAGCTTGAAACCAACTTCTTGAACCTATCCCAGTATTCAGCCAATGACTCGTTGTCTTGTCTAATGCCACAAATCTCTTTTCGGATTGAAGCAGCTCTAGATGCAGGAAAATATCGCTCCAAGAACACTCTCTTCAGAGCATTCCAGCTTGTGATTGAATTCGGTTCGAGATCATATATCCAGTCCTTCGCTGCACCCTGCAAAGAAAAAGGAAAAGCACGAAGTTTGATATGATCTTCAGTATACCTTCGGGCTTCAATGGTGTAGAGCACACCACCTGGAATTCCTTCAAATGTTTGTGTGGATCCTCACCTGCAAGACCATTAAACTTTGGCAACAAGTGTATTAAACCCGATTTTAATTCAAAAGGAACAGCCACAGCATCATATTCAATACACAAGCCATTATAATTAACATCAGGGGCTGCAAGTTGCCTTAGAGTTCTATTTTCAGCCATTTCAAAAGCAAATTCAGAATCAGAATCAAACAAATTATGCAAATAATCAGACTCAGAATCAGACTCAGCTATGGTCGGTGAAGGTGAACTATTGCTAGCCTGGCCTGCTCTACGAAGTGTGTGCAAGGTTCTCTCTACCTCAGGATCAAAAGCAACAAGTTCAGGACAGGAAGACCTAGTAGCCAGGACTAGTGCACAGCAAACGCAACAACAATCGTGAAAATGCCAACTATGTCCCTAAAACAAACACAATGAAGCAAATCGATTAAAAATAATTCAAAAAAATAAACTAACACCGAAAATAATCTAATGATGTAAAAATAGAATTTTGGTATTTTTTTCGGAATTTTTCGACTCTATGAAAACAGAAAATAAATCATTAAAAATAGTAAAAAGGCTTTTTTCGCGATTTGAAAAATTTGTCACGTAACTACTTTGTAGTAGGTGACTTTTGATCAGGGATTTTTTTCACACCTAACTGTCGGGACAGATTTTCGAAACGGTGAAATTTTCCCAAAAACCGATTTTTTCGACTCTAGAGGCGTTATGGCCGAAACCGCGAGGAACCTATGGCCAAAACGCACAAACACTACACCTAAGACTCTAATATCAGTTAATATTCACAAGAATCCCCGGCAACGGCGCCAATTTGATCCGCTGTCGCTCGCGGGTCAAAACGAGTAGTTTTCAAAACGTAGTATAGCGACAATGGCTCGAGTCGTATCGCAAGGATTCTTGATTTTTATTAACTAAAAGCTAAATCGATTAAGGGGGGGGGGGTTGGTTTGGTCGGAAAAAAAAAAGGATTATAAAAAGTGATTATAAAATAAGCTGTTTTGAAAATAAGTGATTATAGAGTTAAGCTAATCTGCTGTTTCGGTTCCTACTATCATCGATAAATATAATTCTGCGGATTTTATTCACATTCGAAGCACAAAAACATTCAACAAGCGAGAATGGAATTATAAGAATTATGATCCTCTTTCACCGGATTAAGCAAACGGTTCAACAATTAGCGGAATAACGAATTAAGCAGACGATATAACGCATATAAATTCAGGAAACATAAATCAATCGAATGAACAATGTTATTCTATGATAATTCGGATTAAGCAAACGAATGACACAAAATAAGATTGATATGAATAGTAATTATATTGCAAAATAATATTAACCTCAAGTCTTGGAATCCGAATTACAGCAGATCAACTCAATAGGATTAGTTCGCCATGGGATCGTACAAAAGCTTCGAAAATTCCGTGAATAGTGATGGATGATCGTGAAAAATCGTGAATGGTCACTAAAACTATTGTTTTTTTTCGGCTGCTACCCTAGGAGCAATTAGCACGACCCGTTTCACAACTTAACTGGGTCAAATGTGTGATCCAGGCCCAATACAACTAACCCAAACAAAATACAAAAAATAATGCAGCAGCTTGTACGAGTTTTCTGGCCTTGTTGGAGTCGGAATTTGCTTCTGACTTCTGAACAAAAATCGTAGATCTTTTTCTTAGCTTTCCAACGACTGGTAGAACGCTTTAATCCGATACTCCAAGCTCCAGTTATGAATTTATTCGTGCAGGCTGTTAATGCTGAAAAATTAATACGAAAAACAAATAAGTGCAAAAATAAAATAAAATATAAAAACATATTAAAACATAAAAATAAATAAAACAAACCGAAGAAATGCTTGAGTACAAACATGGAAGAACGTGCATTAAAATGCACTGATCAGACATCGTTTTATCCTAGTCGCTATTGACTACTTCACAAAATGGGTAGAAGCAGCGTCATTTGCTTCCGTCACCAAGAATGTTGTGGCCAGGTTTATCAAGCATAATCTCATTTGTCGGTATGGCATCCCTGAAAGGATCATCACAGACAATGGCACAAATTTAAACAACAGAATGATTACTGAACTCTGCACACAATTCAAGATCAAACATCATAATTCCTCTCCATATTGACCAAAGATGAATGGCGCGGTGGAAGCTGCCAACAAGAACATTAAGAAAATCATACAAAAGATGACAGTAACCTACAAAGACTGGCATGAGATGTTACCTTTTGCTCTTCATGGTTATCGCACATCAGCGCGTACTTCGACAGGGGCAACTCCATTTTCCTTAGTCTATGGTATGGAGGCAGTTCTTCTAATTGAAATTCAGATTCCTTCCCTAAGGATTATGAAAGAAGCCGATCTAGGCGAAGACGATTGGATTCAGACTCGGTTGGACCAGATAAACTTGATTGATGAGAAGAGACTCGCAGCTATTTGTCATGGTCAGTTGTACCAAAAGCGTATGATCAAAGCCTTCAACAAGAAAGTCAAAAGTCAGGCATACCAAACCGGTGGTTTGGTTGTCAAACGCATCATCTTACCACAAGGTGACCCCAGGGGCAAGTGGACTCCCACTTATGAGGGACCGTTTGTAGTCAAGAAAATATTCTCCGGCGGAGCCATGTTGCTTACCACTATGGATGGCGAGGATTTCCCACACCCTGTAAATGCGGACATAGTCAAAAAGTACTTCGCTTAAAGAAAAGCTCGCTAAGTTGAAAACCTGAAAGGGCAACTTAGGCAAAAAATGAGCGTCTCGGTGGATTGAAAACCTGAAAAGGCGATCTAGGCAAAAATTAGAGACTAAATAAATATTATCCCGGTAGGCTGAAAACCTGAAAAGGCAGCCTAGGCAAAAGTTAGGGAATAAAATGTACAACTATGTTCCGTTCGGCTATCTATTCACCTTCAAGGTTCAACACATCAAAGACACCGATCAGTCCAACTACTTTCTTCCAACAAGTGAGGGATGAGATGCTCGAAGACAGATTGGCAATAGCAGAATTGAAACCTGACTGGATTGTTTTCACATAGCTATTTCTCTTTATAAATACTTTTCAAAGCTTTATGACAATTTCCTACTACTAGGATTTTTGTCTCCTTGTACTAATCCGCCTATTATGGCTCTTTTTCAAAAATCAATGCAGCACATGCTCAAAATCAACGTTTTCACTTTTTCTGTTTTGAATACGTAAACGTCCCAATGATAATTTTGAATGAACATGTGCATTTGAATATGATTGATGTTTACCAGAAAAAACAGGAATAGCATTCAGGTAATGTCCCAATCATTTGGACATCATCCCGAAACCAGCATCAGAAGAAAAATCCCCAACAGAAATGCATTTCTCAGCAAATTCCTCAATGAGATTTTTCTCTCCAACAAAGTGATTCGAGAAATCTTATTCCCCAGCAGGGCTGTTCAAGAGTACTATCCTCAGAAAGTGTGGTCTCCACACCAGGACTTGGTCAAATAGTGCATCGGAGGATTATGCATCTTCCTCATTCCCACTTTAAAGGGCATCAAAATCCGAAACTTTCAAATTACCTTTCATCCCCAAGCGGTAGTCAAAGATCCTTCAACAGAGCATCCCGGTCCTCAAAGAAGGTCCCCAACCGAGTGTACTCGAACAAGACGGCAAAGATCTTCCGCAATCACAATGCCCTCATTTCCAAATGGCTAGCAGGGATTTATTTTCCCAACCAGAAGCTTGATACGCTCATACATCATACATCATACATTATGCACATATTCATACATAGCATATACATGCATATTTCTCCTTTAGTTCAAAAATCGCATACATTACATACATCATAAACATTGCATATCACTAATTTGATTTTTTTAGGCAGACAGATATCTTCAGCAAGGATGTTCTCAATCACATGCAGTGTTCCCCTGAATTCTATTTCAGACAAGCAGTCCTCTCAGATATAATCAAGCCGAAGATTCATTCTGAAGAGATCTCTCTTTCCAAATCACCTATCAACTCAAAAACAAGCAACACAGATCTAAGTCGATACCTCAGACGGTTCCAGAACGATCTACCATCAAAGATCTAAAGTCGATACCTCATACGGTTCCTTAATGATCTACCATCAAAGATCTAAAGCTGATACCTCAGACGGTTCCTTAGCGATCTACCATCAAAGATCTAAAGCTGATACCTCAGATGGTTCCTCATAGATCAATTTTCAAAATCTAAAGCGGAAAAACTTTGGACAGTTCCGTAACGATCAGCCTCCAAGACTTAAAGCGATAACCTCAGACAATTCCGAAATGGTCAACGCAGAGGTTTTCAAATCCTTCATCAAGATATAATCAATGGATTCATTCTGGTGAACAAACCATCAAATACATTTGCCAGATGGCATCTGAAAGCCCATCTCAGGTAATGTTTCAATCTGCCAACAACATGTCTCAGACAACATTCAAAAGCAATTTCCAACATCACAACCGGTGGAGGTAAGTGCAAATTTTCAGGGCATCTAAAATATTCAATCATCTTCTACGTTCAGATTCCGAACAGTCTCTTCAGGTTTAAGAAGATTGAATAGGGGCAACTGTTATACCCCAAAATTTGCCCGCATCTTTTTTCAAGAAAACTTCTGTCTAAAAATTAAAAGCTTCATATAATCTTGGATTTTTTTATTCCATAAATATCCTGATTTATGAATACTTGGTTTTTAGAATTTTTCTTATACGGTATTTTGGTTTGCTGTTGAATTTATTCTTACACAAACGCCAAGTACTGTTTATTACTTCACACACGCTATTTATTTGAGATTTATTTGCAGATAAATAGTACTGACGCATTTGGTACAGAATTAAATTTTGCAGGCACAGAGTCCGGGGATTCAGACTGTACTGGTAACAATTAAATTATTATTGTTTTCCACTAATTTTTGTACTATATTCTATTATTTTCAAAATCTCTTTCTTTCTTTTCAAATCTCTTTCTTTCAAATCAAATTCTAACTTTATTCTACACATTTCTCTTTTCAAACCCTACCATACACTTTCTTTCAAATCCTACTACCACTCAAATTTTCCTTTTTTGTACGGAATCACTTCATTCCCCAACGTCTCTATCCTTCTTTTCATTCTATAAATACCTCTCATTTTTTCCATAAAATCTCACATCAAATTTCATTCAATCTCTCAAATTTCTACCTCATATCTATTTTCTCTTCTTCCCCGGCAAAAAATGGCAAAGTGGATGGAGACACTTTTTCTTATAGTCATCACCATTGCTACGGTGATCATGTCCTTCTTCTGTCTGCATAGTTCTGAAAAATGCGGACCTGCGATGGTTACACTTCTGATAATCTATTTTCTGTTGGTCATAGCATGGATTATTAATCGTCATATTTAAAGTTTGTCGTATCTTCTGTTTTTAGAATGTACCGTTCTTTATATTTACCGTGCTGTTTACTACGTTTTGTTTAGGTAATATTTGTACTGTCAGTATTAAGTATTACACTTTCTATTATATCGTCATTTAACTAGTAAGATAATATTATATGTGTTTATTGCTAGTTAAAATATTTATTTTTTCTGTGCATTAAATCCTTTCAGTCTTATTATTGACGGTAATTTTGTTCTCGTACAGTGTACTTTAATTATTTATTATGTTTGTGTTTTTCTAACAAATCATGTAAATAATTTCTCACCATTAACACAACAAAAACAAAAAGAAAAATTAACTTTAACTGTTGAATTTTCACTTTAACTGTTACGTTAATACCCGAACAGCCAGTTAACAGTCAAACCCGGTGACAGCACGTTTCTCCGTGTTTTGTACCATCAATCAAATCCATCTTTCACATTTCAAAATTCCAAGATTTTTGTCCTAGAAGTCTTCTGACAATCACAAGATCAGCAAAGGCTCAACACTGCACAAAAATCAGGTACGCTCGACTGTCTCCTACACAAACAGTCCCTAACTAGGGTTTTTGTTTTTTTCAGGAGAACAAGTTTTTTGAGACTTCAAATGGATTTCCTGTACCTCCATATGTCTCAAAGTACCACCAGACAAATTTTCAAACTTCGATTCGCTCGGACACGCAATTGACATCTCAAACAGTCAACAGACGACTCGTACGATCAAAAAGTCAACAGACAGTCAAAAATGAAATTTTTTGTCAACATCCATATTTTGTCAAAGGATTCATCATTTGACTAGTGGTTGATCAAAATTCATCAAGAAAAGCTCAGAAATCAGCAAAACCCTAAGTTTCAAAATTAGGGTTTTCTCCTAAAAAGTCAACTGAACTTTGACTAGCCATAACTCTCTCATCATTCATCAAAAAAATTCCAACCAAGGCTCATTTTGAAGGAAATTCAATTATCTTTCAAGTGCAATTGGTCCTATGGTCATTGGATTCACCATTTGGAAAATATGAGCTAAGACATTATAGGTCATTTTCAAAGTCAACAAAAAGTGGTTTTTTGTCAAAGACCATAACATCAAGATAACTTCTCCAAATGCAAAAATGCTTCCAAAGTAGCTTGTAGAGGACATCTTGAGGTTTCTAAAAAGTACAAGAACTCCTTCATATGATAAAAATTGAGGGATTTATGCCTTGTTGAAGTTGGCTAAATTTTGGGAAAATGCATGAAACCAACATTGATCAAAAATGTTTTTTTTTCCAAAAGGGGCCAAGTTTTCATGATCCAAACATGATTCTAACCATGTTAAGGGCCTCCCACGACCAACCTAAGGCCCATAACATTTTTATTTCTTTTTTGGTTTAATTTTATTACATTTAAGATTAAACTGAAAAAGAAATGGTAAAGAATAATGATGCAATGCTTGATTCTTAAGCTAAAGCCTCCAAAATTGATCCAATTCTGCAGCAAGAAAGGTACAAGGCAGGCCTAGGGCAAGAGGTGTGGAAAAATCAAGCTATGGTAGCTTGAATTCAAAGCTTAATATATTAAACAAGTCAAAAATTCAATAAAGCTCATCAATGCTTCTTAGCTTCAATTTTAAGCACATCTTAGCTTATAAATGAAGTAGTATGCTTCATCAATGTAACACACACGAAATCATAGCAAGGGCATAGCCAAGAAACTACCAAAATTCTCACAAAATATCAAACACTTTGTAATTTTCATTTTGCAATTTCTAGCTTACCTCAATAAAAAATAATACTTTCAATCATCTTCTGAAGTGGCATAGAGTGAGAATGAGCTCATAATATGGTCCTATAAGGGTTATAACACGTGCATAGTACTCTTCATCTTCATGCATAATCAATTTTCGTTTTCTTACATTTAATCAATATCAATGTAATCTAATCATTCTAATGAGTTCATGAAGTCTTATAGGGTAGATCTGGGCTCTAACATGTTAGTTTCCACGTGAGAATAGCTCTATGCCATTAACAAGTGTTCATGCATGTTTAAGCTTCAACTTCTTCGAATCCATGGCTACAACACTCAAACAGCGAAACTAATATCATATTTGGACTCAGAGCATCCTAATTAGGGGATCTGGGTCACTTGTTATTATTCATAACGTTTGTTCTTGCAGGTTTGTGAAGCTACCAAATATGGCATTTTATCGTGAAAATAGTGGGGGTTCAAAACCGCCGCTATTTGTCAGTAAAAATGAAGGAGACGGAGGTTGAAGACAACCACGCGTCCAAGCGTGGTTCGCTAGTCAACTTGTCTTTGTCCACGCATGCAATAGTGGGGCCAACCTGACTTGTTGAAGGTCTTTATGATCCCACGTGACTGGTCAATACAAGTGTACCATGTTCTCTCCAATCTGAGCCATTAGATCATGATCTTGACACATCCAACGCACCAGACAAGCAGTCCATACCATCGACTCACCAGCATATCACACATGATTATTTATTTTCTATTTTCTATTTTTATTTTATTTTCTTTCAATAATTAATTAAAAATAGTTTAAAAAATCCAAAAAATATAACAAAAATATTTTTAGGTTTATAATTTAATCTATTATTTTTTGATATAAAAATATTTTATTTTTCTTAATAATTAAAATATTTTGCTTAATTAATTAGTATATATTTATATATTTGCTTTTTAATTATTTCAACCAATCAAAAAATCATAAAAAAATTGTTCTTTATATTAAATTTAGTTTATATATTATAGACTAATTTTGCACATATTTAGTATAATTTTCTCTTTAAGTTTTAATTATTTGTATAATTATTTGTATAATTATATATTATTTAACTTAATAATTTCAAAATCAACTTCAAAATTCCAAAAAAATTAGTTTTGTTTTAAAAATTAATTGACAAACATTTTGAACATATTTCAAACTTAATTTTTAGGTTTAAATTTTATTTCTACCTTTTTCTCATTTTAATTAAATTAATCATGCATTAATTCTAATTAAAATCAATCATACAAAAAATCCAAAAATATTTTCTTTTATTTTCTTGCAATTTAAATTCCTAGATCAAGTGTATAGGTTGTCAAAATCATGTAAATAGCGTAGTTTACACTTCCCGCACAATCGATGTAATATCGTAGATTTACTTTCCGCATTTTACATTTCTGCATTTTAATTTCTGTACATATAAAATTGCGTGTATGTCAAAAATAAAAATTGAAGCGTTAGGTCACTAACTTCAAAGATAAAATATCTGAAATCAAAACACAATCACACTTGCACCTCTTAGGGTAATCCCTCTTTTACTCTTTTCAGAAATCAAAATCAAATTCTACTGTTTCAAATGCAAAATCGAACTTTCGTTTACATTCGGTGAAAGGAGAATTTTCTAAAGGAAATAGGAAAAGACCTTATAACTTAGGGTAGACCTCCTAATTTGCTTGCTCAAATCAAAACAAACAAATGTCTCATATACCGTTGTTTTTCAAAATAAAACTTTCAAAGAAAGACAATACTTGGTATATATCCAAACAAGGATCATTACGAAGTTAACGTTCTTTCTTTCAAAACATCTTTCGAAAGATAAAACATTTTGTATACATTCGCACAAGGATCATTACAAAATCAATTTACAAAGGTATTTTTGAAACCACATACAAGCATTTCAAGGCAAGAGAAAAATGATTCAAAACAAGTGAGCTAAGCAAATTAAGAGCCCATGGATAACCATGGATACAAAGGGTGCTAACACCTTCCCTTTGTATAACCAACCCCCTTACCCAAAATTTCTTAAAGGTCTTTTTTCTGTTTCTTTTATAAACCTTTCCTTAATTGGATAAAATAAAAGTCGGTGGCGACTCTCTGATTTTCAAAAACACAAAAGCAAAAAGAGAAGAGTGTCAGTTCGTGTATCTCTCCACGAGAGGTACGGTAAAAAACCGAGTGCATGACAATGTGAAACTGAAATCTGCAAATATGTGAAACTGAAATCTGCAAATATATGAAACTGAAATCTGTTTGTGAATCTGCAAAGATGATGAATCTGTTTGTAATTTGTGGAATTTATGCACCCTATCTGTAGTAACAAACATAATGTGTACTAAACTTTATGCACCCTATTTGTACTGATATAACTTGTTGGATAATTGTAATGTTGCAATGTCTTGAAATGATCTTTGTTCATAATTATAGTGTGGTATATCTATTTTGGCCAACACATATTAAAATTGTGATAATTGAAGGTATTTTGTTATTTTCGTGCTGGCCTATGTTGTGTACATGATGCTGGCATTTTGTTATTTTTGTGATGGCCTATGTTGCTACATATGTAATCTTAATCAGTTCAATAAATGAAAATAATCTAAGATGGCCTATATTGTGTACATGATGCTGGCAGTAGATGAGTTATTTGGCTGTGATTTCAAGATGTTGTATCAGTTGATTCCATCATGGTTTCATTGTGGTATATGTTGAACAAATTAATGGTATATCAATTTATGTCATTTTGTTATTTTCGTGCATCAATTGGGAAACACATATTAAGTTTCATTTATTATTCGTGTACACCATAATGAATATTTTTTCTAATTTATCAATATTAATCATTTTGACAGTAATACAATAAACATCAAGATCTAAAATAGAGATTTTTGCAACATAATTAATTTTTGTATTCGGCATCTACTTAATCAATCTTAATCATTTTGACAATAATACAATAAACATCAAGATCTAAAACAGATATTTTTTGCAACATAAGCAATTCTTGTATTAGGCTTCTTAGAAAAACAGCAAGGTCTAAAACATCTTAAAATAACAAATGAATGTTATCCAAGTAAAAAACAGCAAGGTTTTAAAGATCTTGGATGTGTTTCTTTCATTTTGTAGTGTCATCTTCATCTTCTCTCCTTTCTTGCATTGGATTTCTTTAACTATGGCAGTCATGTCATTCAAAATCTCTGAGTAGTTGCAACCACAACATATTTGGGACCTGTGTGTATTTGCTTCATTCAAATCCAACAAATTTCTTGTTCCAACTCCTAATTTATGAACATATGGAGGTTGACCATCAATTTCATCATCCCATATGAACAACTTACAGCTTCTCATTGCCTAAAATAAACATAAAAATTAATAAACATAAAATTAGAAATTGTTTTAAATATCAGAAATCGTAGTTTATTAACAAATAAAATGAGAAATCAAATTCACCTCCCAGTTTGCACATTTCCAAAACCTCCTTTTAGGGTTATCATTTGAATTGGAGATGTACATCCTCATTGGTTTATTACAATCACATTCTGGTATTCGAGGCCGCATGGAGTTTGAGACAGATGCCGAAGACATAATTGAACAGAGGTTGATGGCGAAGGTGAAGAAGGGATGAGAAAATTGAGAATTTATGGTTTATGAATAGATGATACAAGACACTTTTGTAGGCGGGCACCAAAGAAATTAGGGTTTATGAAGAGATGCGAGAATTTGTGGTATGAGAATTGGAGGGATGATTCCCTCCAAAGAAGATTTTCAAATTTCAATTTGATGATTCCCTCCAAAGAAAATTAGGGTTTATGAAGGATTTGGATTCAAAATCTGGTGCAGCATATGCGTTAATATCATTGCAGTAACAACCATCCGATATAAATCAATGGTTAATTGTTGTAAGTAACAGATTAATCACAGCCCTCCATAATAAATAAGCGGCTGTGATTTAAACAGGTGAAAAACTTGGTCAATATTGATTGCACCAGATTTTGATTATTATTTGAGAAAAATTATAAATTAAATCTCCAAAATAAAAAATTACATTTCTATTATTCTAAAATTAAAAATTACTTTTCTGTAAATTAAATCTTAAAAATAAAAATTAAAAATCATCTATTGTATCATCAATATTTTTGACTTCTTGACGAGTATCATCTATATTTTTGACTTCTTGAGGAGTATCATATATTGTTTTAACTTCTTGACGAGTATCATCTATATTTTTGACTTCTTGACGAGTATCATCTATATTTTTGACTTCTTGACGAGTATCATCTATATTTTTGACTTCTTAACGAGTATCATCTATATTTTTGTCTTCAGGAATGAGTATCATCTATTATTTTAACTTCACGAATGAGTATCATCTATTGTTTTGATTTCATGATGAGTATCATCTATATTGTTTTAACTTCTTGACAAGTATCATCCATATTTTTGACTTCTTGATGAGTATCATCTATATTTTTGACTTCTTGACGAGTATCATATATATTTTTGACTTCTTGACGAGTATCATCTATATTTTTTATTTCTAGACGAGTATCATCTATATTTTTGACTTCAGGAATGAGTATCATCTATTGTTTTAATTTCAGGAATGAATATCATTTATTGTTTTAACGTCTTGACGAGTATCATCTATATTTTTGACTTCTTGACGAGTATCATCTAAATTTTTTAATTCTTGACGAGTATCATCTATATTTTTGACTTCTTGACGAGTATCATCTATATTTTTGACTTTTTGACGAGTATCATCTATATTTTTGACTTCTTGACGAGTATCATATATATTTTTGACTTCAGGAATGAGTATCATCTATTGTTTTAACTTCAGGAATGAGTATCATCTATTGTTTTAATGTCTTGAAAAGTATCATCTATATTTTTAATGTCTTGACGAATATCATATATATTTTTGACTTCTTGACGAGTATCATCTATATTTTTGACTTCTTGACGAGTATCATCTATATTTTTGACTTCTTGACGAGTATCATCTATATTTTTGACTTCAGGAATGAGTATCATCTATTGTTTTAACTTCAGGAATGAGTATCATCTATTGTTTTAACGCCTTGACGAGTATCATCTATGTTTTTGACTTCTTGACGAGTATCATCTATATTTTTGACTTCTTGACGAGTATCAACTATGTTTTTGACTTCTTGATGAGTATCATCTATATATTTGACCTCTTGATCTATTGTATCATCTATATTTTTTACTTCTTGACGAGTATCATCTATATTTTTGACTTCTTGACGAGTATCATATATTTTTTTAACTTCTTGACGAGTATCATCTATATTTTTGACTTCAAGAATGAGTATCATATATATTTTTGACTTCTTTTTGAGTATCATCTATATTTTTGACTTCTTGACGAGTATCATCTATTGTTTTAACTTCAGGAATGAGCATCATCTATTGTTTTAACTTTTTGACAAGTATCATCTATATTTTTGACTTCAGGGATGAGTATCATCTATTGTTATAAATAAAAATAAAAACTTAATGAAAAACCATGAATATAAAATATGTTTTTAAAACTTCAGTTTTATTTGTAAAAAAATCAAAATGTGTTTAACAAGACATAATAAAACCTAACCCTAACCCTAACCCTAACATTATAGTTGTGCAATTAAATTCAAAGAAAAAGTCATGCAATTCGGAAAAAGGCAAATGGGCCTTGAAGAAGTTCAATCCATATGGCCCAGTTTAACATAATGCCAAACGATGAAATAATATATTGTTTCTCTATTTTCCTAATAAAAGTGTTTTGTTGTACATTCCAGTTCCCAAAAAGCAACTTCAACTACCGATCAGAAGATTGAAAGAAAAATCAACATCAATGGAAGGCCACCGTCGAACAATTGATGAAACCAGGTACTATCGTTTTACATTTTAGAGATATTTTTTGTGGTTTAGGGAAATAATATAAGTTTGTATGTAGTTTGGTTGATAATGAAAAATGCATGCATGATATTTGTGCAGATCCAATGTAAGGGTGGAAAAGAGCAATAAGAATGAAAAAGTCATGACAATAAAGGCGAAGAACGTCGCTTCGGGAAAAAATCGTCTAAGAACAAGGTTGTGGTCGTCACGCGTCATCTGCAATCAAAAGTTGTGTTTGAAGACTCTGATGGTAACACCTATGTTAACAAATACAAAGATTCATCCTCTGTTGGAGACAAACTGTGTCCTTGTAAAATGTATGTTATACACATCATATTTGTATTAACTTTTATATTATAGATTTTCACCATAATGTTAATAAGAAGCAGTTCAATGTTTTGATGCAGTTGCCGCAAAAGGTTGGCCGCTGGTGAAAAAATGGATGCTTACAGGTACTACGTATGGAAAAGGGAAATCAACGATGGGAAGACTGCAGCAAAGAATGTATTTGTAAGTATTTAAACATTTACATGTAATGATATAAGTATGGGAATGTATTTCGAATCCTGTTTAGTGAAAGAACATTTAGTATGTTACGTGTAGCAATTCCCTCAAAAGGTGATAAAGAATTGCTTCCCATTTGGTCAGACTCGTATTCAGCTGTTGGATTCTGATACACAGAAAACCTATGAATGCAAACTTCATTTCAAAGAAAGGGAGTACTGTGCTGAAAGGTTCATTGGGCAGAGTTGGTACGAATTTGTGAAGCACAAGGGCCTCCGTAAAGGTGATAAGCTTGCGTTTACCGTACGCGAACCTCCATCGAATAGGGTTGCAGTGGCTCTTGTAACACCCCTTACTAAACCTCCGCGGCAATTAATAAGTTTATTCAGAATACATGAAAATAAGGGTGCCACAATTCATAATAAAATAAACATCGTTCAGTTATGTCATGTATTCACTGAGGCATTCATCAACAAATAAAAATATTTCATGTTAACACAGCAGAAATTAACTCAAATGGATTAAGTTTAACATCTTTAAAACTAATCCTTCACACATCAAAACATAACCAGAGTTATAAACCATAAACTCTAAACATCGTGTCCCCAGTGTTACAAATATCAGAGCATGACACCTGACGCTAACTAAAAAAAACTGACTCATGAGCTAATCCTCACCGAGTCGAACATCCGTTATCCTCAATCTGAAAATGACAACATGTAAGGGTGAGTCTCATCATAATTAACAAATGTTATAAGACTATAAAGCAATAACACATCATAGCTGCATCATTCACCCAATTGTTTCATAACAGACATTCAGACAAGTTTCATCATCACAAACAATCAATCAACCCATCATCAATATTTATAACACTGGAATACATCCAATCATGTTATAAAAGTATGCATATGTATGAACTGACACTATGCATGTGGTACCAACATCATCAAATGGGAATAACCCATGACCGATCCAACATCATCAAGATACGGCCCTGCCAGCACAGATTCCACACAATGGGAATCATGCCCTTTATTGATCCAACACATCATCATGGATTCAGCATCATCAATGAATATGAATGAATGCAAACATACATGAACATACTTATACCATCGTCAAGTCTAATGAGTAACATCATCAAATACTCATTTCATCATAATCATCATCATCATCAAGCATGTTTACATATATATATATATATATATATATATATATATATATGTGTGTGTGTGTGTGCATTATTCAATCACAATCACATCATTAATCATCAAATAGATTATTTTATAAGGTTCGTTTAGCTCGAAACGGCACACTAAACGGACCAGCGGTTCAAAAGTTATGCATCTTTAAACTTTTCAAAAATAGTCTGTCACTAACAGCACGCGGTGCCAACCTTGGTTCGCGGCGCGAACTGAGCGTCTCAAAACTCCTTGGCCCTCTACCAAGTACTTCGCGGCGCAAACATATGCTCGCGTCGCGAAACGAGAAAAGGAGTACGCCTTCGTGGCCCAACCATGTTCTCGCGGCGCGTATTGAATACATCAAAACTTCCTGGCTTTCTGCCAGGCAGTTCGCGGCGCCAACCCTGGGACGCGGCACAAACTGGCGATTTTCAGAAACCCCCAATCGCAGAACACAACATTCTACACATTCCAAACTCACTCAATTCATACCAGTACGAACCTAAGGAAATGGAATGCACATACAACACGAAAATACACATCATAATACACCAATTACGCATCAATTGAGACCATATCAACACAAACATCATGGATTCAAACATAGGGAATCAAACATCATACAATTTAACTCAATCCCTAAATCTATCGTATGACTCAATCGACCCGAATTCTACATCTATTTAGTATTATCAACCCCTAACCCGATAATAGATGCTAATCAGATAAGTCCCCCTTACCTTAGCCAAATTCTTGAATGGGTATTCTTCCTCTTTGGTTCTCCTTCACGTTTTCAGCTCTCCCTCTTCTCACAACTTCTTGTTTTCACGTTCTAATTTCTTTCTCCTCTTGTTTTCCTTATTTTATGAAAAATACAAAATTAGAAATGGGCTCCTTCACAATTACACTCCCACCTTACTAATTCCACCACATGGCCCAATGACTTACATTTTATAATTTCTCCACATAATTCGATAAAATGCTAATTTCCAATAATTAATTTAAAACTTAATTAAATTAATTAAAAAAGAATTTTCGGGATGTTACAGCTCTGGTGAAATGAAAGATGTTGGATAAGTGACTCTGGGAGTGGTAATTTGTGGCTGTTGTGTTTTTATGTAGAAGTGGAAATATGGTTGTGTTTTGTTTTGTTTGACTTGTAGTTTGTAATGGCTATGCTTTTGTGGATGTGATTAATGATACAAAAAGATTGTAATCATCTTGCATAAGCCATATAAATTATGTAATATTGGCCATACTGTTGGCTCTTATGAATATTATGTTTTGTTGGAACATGTTTGGTTTTCAATGTTATGTTTGTTTTTTAAAGAGGTTTATTGTTGGGATGATGTTTATTTTGTTAGACAAGGATGTATTTCTATTTGTGAAAAAGGATCTAATATAGTTATGTGATGAAACTTTGGTTAAGGTCTTGTGAAGAATTGATTTATAAATTAATCAAGCAATGAATAGATTTTAGATAAACAACATTAAACAGTTTTCATAGTAACCTTCATATTCAAACACATAAAAACCAAAGCTTTTAGACAAACAAAGTTTCACATAAAAAATTACACAAAAAGACCTTAACCAAAGTTTTTAGACAAACAAAGTTTCACATACACTACATAAAAACCTTGATCAAACTTCTTCACTAACCTTCACATGAAAACCTTTAACACGACACTTGCTTAACATAAACCTTTAACAAAAAACATTTAACATAACACTTGTTTAACGTAACACTTGTTTAACATAACACTTGTTTAACATATAACTTGGACAACAAGAAATACAAGAAGTTCATAAAAACCTAACCATTAGTACATCACATAACACTGGTTCAACAAGAAATACAATCACATAACACTTCCAAAAACTAAATTACATCCTTGTTCAAAAAATAAATACATCCTTGTCTAAAAAAACAAAGCAATACATCTAAAGCGTACCACTAAGAATTTTGCGGCAACTGAAAGGAAAGCCACAAAGTATAAAAGTAGAGCGACTATGGGCACAACCTCGGCTCCCCCGAAAAACAACAAAAGGATGGGGGTAAGAGAAATATAAATGACGGGAAATTACAAAAGATTCAAAAGACGTTTTTCAGTCAAGATGAGGAACCCAACGATAATGAACCCGATGATGATGACTTTTACATCAACTGTCATTTAGGTGATTTTGTTGGATATGAAGGTGTTCATGCTCTTACTACAATTCCTAACATAAGTATTCATTATTTATTTTCAATAAATCCTAATACTACACGATACTATATAATTTATTGTGACAGCATTTTTTGTTTCATGTGTAATTAATGACAGTGGAAGCCAATCACATCTAGACCACCTCAATGCACCCATCTAAATGACATTTGTTCTTACACAGTCGCGTACATCTTTATGCGCGACGAAGAAAAACTGAACGGGTATTTATTTTTAATACACGTGCTAAAACCTAATAGTAAGTTTATTTTTCATAGTTATTTTGATGATTATATCTATTTTCTCTGTAGTGAGGAGGTTTTGGTCAAAACAACTTCAGGTGTATACGTAAATAGGAAAGCTTTGAATACACTGATGCCAGAATGCCCTATGGATCAAGAGGTTATTGTTAATATGATTATGAGTATAATTTATCCCGTTAATGTATAATTTTGTTAATATCATCTTCATTTTACTATACAGATTAGCAATCTTGTTGCTGTAAGACAAAACTGGTTCATAAATAATGCGGTAAGAAACTAGTCCTCTTGGTATCTTCCCACTGAGTTTGTGGTGAGTACTGCTACTAATAGTAATGTCAAATGTATATTCCTTCAGTATGAATTGTTGACTTAAGATACACTTATTCTAATTGCAGCAATATGCCTTGAGCGGAAATCATACTGCTGAATATGTGAGGAATATATACCAACCTCACATATTGAGACCAAAATAATGGATTGGTAAGGTTAGTTGTATGTCACTTTGTTGCGAAAACAGTTGGCACATATACAAATTCTTACTACAACTTAATATTACGTTTTTGCAGATTTTTATTCCCATAAACGGCGATGGAGTGCACTGGTTTCTAATTGTAGTTGACTTTGAGGGGGGAAAATTGGTTTGGTTGGACTCATGGGATTGTCCTGAAATACATTATATCAAACACAGATTAATTAGAAAATTGGTATGCACATGTGTG
This sequence comes from Vicia villosa, assembly GCF_029867415.1. NCBI lineage: Eukaryota > Viridiplantae > Streptophyta > Magnoliopsida > Fabales > Fabaceae > Vicia > Vicia villosa. The sequence goes on from NC_081181.1 coordinate 149,546,528, forward strand.
TGCGAATTGGTTTTTATACTGTCCAATCAATTTAGCTTTTTTTAACTTTGGTTTGTACTATGTGGCAGGCCATATTTCTTGAGGAAATTCTGATGCATGAATTCTTTTGTGGCTCGAAATCACCTTGTCCAAAAAATTTAATAACAACATTCAGCATATGTCAACCGACACGCCTTCAACAACTACCCGAATCGTAAGTACTCTCATATATTACTATTTTTTATTCGATTGATAGTATTACCTATTATGTGTCTCTAATGCACTTACTGATTGAACGCGTAAATGATTGTGGAGTTTGGGTCTGTAAATGGATGATTGAGTGTTGCTTACACTGGTGGTATTTAGATGATATGACTATAAGTTGAATTCATGTGAAAATGATTAATTTAATAATTTCTCTTGTAGTTATATTTCTAATTATCCTAAATATTCATAATTATATATAGGTTTCGACATCGACGAGAATGAAACTAGCGCTATTTTTGGTACATTCAGCCAATAATGTGTTGCTCGATGAAGTGGTGTCAAAGTCAAAGGCTTATTGGAATAATCAAGAAAAGCTTCATAAGGCATTTTAAACATCGTTGGGATAATCCTTGTGAAAGCATCGACATTGGTTAATGTTTAACAGTTGAAGTTTTTAAACTTTGTTTCATAGACATGATTAGTAGGCTTATTTGTAGTTGGAGTGGCTGTTTTGGCTTATGCGATAAATGTTTACTATATGATTTTGAGTTTTGGATTTTTAAAACATCAAATCCAGTTGCATTATTTCAGCTTATCACAGTTACAGTTTTAAAATATTGTTGCTTATGTGTTTGAACCTAATAGTTTATATAGCTTAATGGATTGGCCGTTAGTCACTGCAGCCACTATATATACAAAAAGAATGCCAAACATATATGGTTAGAGAATTCAGTTGAATCAATAACGAACTCTTTCACTCCAGTATATGACAGATACACACCAAATCACAAAAATAATGATTTTCACATCTAGATTTCACATACCTGTGTTATCTGGCCATGCGCAACTGAATTGAACTAACATCTGACTTGAGCGGTTTCAAGTTAACTTCACCTCTATTCAACACTATGGGGACTCATATATGCTATTTCAAAATGCAACAAAACCACATTGTATCATCAAATCAAAATCATAAGCTCACCGTGATCATCAAATATTCAATTCATACTTTTTACAAAATAATACTATATAAAATTTTAGACTGATTTTAAACACAATTTTAGACTATATTTAAACACAATTAAACTCCACAATCACTTACCACAATTTTAGACTACTCTGAAGACTGTACCTTCTTGAAGTTAGCATAAAATGCATTAGACAAAATTCCGTGCTCAATATCAGTACATTATTCCTCAAATACTTACACTATTCCCTAAACACATAATAACTTAGATCATTAGTAAACTATAATGAAAACCAACTACAATAACCACCAATGGACCATTACACATACCTTTTGCTGATCAGATATGAAGCGCCACCTACTCTCACCACCAATGTCATCAGGAAGTAACTAGACAAACCATCTCCAAGAGTCCTTGGTGAAGCTTATCTACAACCCCAATCTTCAACTTGTCAAATGTAACTAACAAAATTGAAAATCGAAATCATTACATTTGAAACCCATATATAGAAAACAAAATCAGGCATAAGCCATAATTCCCAAATTGAAATACCCATATATAGAAAACAAATTCAAGAATGAACCCTAATTCCCAAATTAAAATCAAATTTAACACCTCCAATTATACTTTGTTCGAAATCAGTAAATCTAATAACTATAGTCAAATAAATATAACAACCAATTTTGTATTCACCTTAGCAACTATGTCTTCAATACGAATGTCGCCGGCCTCGAATGGTAATTGTGTTGTTATATCCGATGAGCGATTGAATCGAAAAACGCCATTAGAAAGGTTTGGACGAAAAACGCCATAGAATCGGAATCTGAGGTTGCTAATCGAAAGGTTTTGACTATGATTGACAATGATTTGGAGTGTGAGGTTGCTATTAGAGAGATTCATGTTATGAGAACCTGTGAGGTTAGTGTTTGAAGTGGTCCGAAAATGGTGGTTTGAAAGTGAAAAAATGAAGAACGAAGAAGAAGAACGAAGAACTCTGGTTTTTAATTTGTAAATGATATAATTTAAATTTATATAAATATTGTTTTAAATATTTTTTAAATTATTATTGATTTAATGAAGGACTGAAATGCAATAAATAAAAGTTTTAAATAAAAAATTCTCACTATAAGTGTGCTGCACTATAACGTTGATGTGGCATTGATTAAGCTATGAGTTGTTTTCTTGCGCTATAACATTGATGTGGCATTGATTAAGCTATGACTTGTTTTCTATAAGTGAATTATTATCTACCCAATTCAAAAAGTTGATGTGGCATTGATTAAGTTAGAACTTGTTTCTTATTTCTTATTGGTCATATCACTGACTTCACCAAAGAAGGCATTTTAGTGACTTCATCCAAGAAGCTTCCAATTAAAAAAAGAAAAGAAAAGAGCAGTATAAGAAAGAAAAAAAAGAAAAGAATTGAATGAATGATATTGTATCAAGTAGAATTAGTCATTACAAGAATGAATGGTGTTGTATTAAGTTATTCCTAATAACTTAGTAACTATCACAACTTCCTCAAATATCAAACAAACCTAACTGATCATTCCTAACTTAAGCTAATGAATTATGCACAATATGAGAAACTAACAACAAATTTTAACTAATTACGTACATCCGAGAAGTCCCACAATGATGAGACTTGAGTGTCAAACATCTCCATGTCAAACCAGTTAGTGGCATAATCTGTGATGGAAGGAGAAGGAGAACGTAAAGGCTCATTTGCAATACTCAAAAGCAAATCATGCATGTCGTCGAATTCCGTCGGAACTTGTTCGATCATGTCGTGCTTATCATTGGAATCTTCCATGACCACTCCATCACCAACACTAACCTCACACTGGTTGTTGTCTTCAACATAAACTAGCTCAGCAGCTTCCATTGCAGCTTTCCTTATCTCGTCTGCATCATTGGACTCCGGCAGCCTCAACCGCCATGCAGAATCAGCAAAATTAAGACAAGCTGATTTCCCCTTAAGAACGAGTGCAGCAACATCGTGTGCACGTGCAGCCATTTCTGGTGTAGCATATGTTCCAAGCCAAATCCTTGACTTGCTGCATTTGTTACGGTTAGGAACTCGCATTTCAGAAACCCACTTGTTATTGTTTCTCTTTCGTATTCCGCGATACACAGGGTGTCTTGTCTCCTTGAGTACTCTTCTACCTGTTCGCTTCTTGGGTCTTTCTGGCAAAAACGTTTCTGTATTATTACGGTTTGAGGAGCTTGTTTCCGACGAAGAAGATGTATCTGAGTGGTGGTGTGATTCAAAAATATTCATCAGAAAATGAAGTTGCTTATTGCAGTGTGTGTGGAGAGCTTATTTGTATATGGCTTAATGGTGAGATGGCACAAAACAGAACCACGTATGTTTTTTTTTTAATAAGCAAGGAATATATTGATCAAGCAGAACCACGTATGTGACACGTACTTGGCCACGGCTTTCACTACTATTAAGTACTACAATTGTATGTTCACTATTCTGGATAAAATATATGACAATAGCGACAAATATTGATTTGGAATATTCTGCATTATACTCCATTTGTTTGTTCACACCTTGACTCACTTGGATGTTTCCCACTACCCCATCCATACTTCACATATTTATTAGGAATGAGAAACTTTAAAACGTGCTTTTTTTTTCCTTGTTTGGTTATAATGAAAAACATCTTTTGTCAAATTCTACATATTTGTTCATCTTAAATAAAATTTAAACATGTTATTTGGACCATTTAGGGAGTTCAAAATGGGACTTTATTTTGTAGTTCTACAATAAACATGAAAAATACAGATGAAAGTATTACAGTACTCTTTTAATTTTGAAATAGTTTTTGGGGGAGATTAGTTAAGAACTCTTGTACGTTCACATAATTGTTTCAAAACTCTATCTTTCTGAATTTGTTTAGTATCTTTGTTATAGTTTTATGTACGTATTGTATTATTAGTCTACTCATCTATACTCTATTTGAGCTATTTTAAATAAACTTCTAATTCATCTTAATGCATAAAACTATTTACTTTTAATTGTGATAGATTATATTTTCAAGTGCCCCCACCAAAAATGTTTTTATGTTAAAGTGTGATGTTAAAAAAAGGGAAAAAAAAAATGGTAGTTAAGTATAAATAAAAAATTTTAAATTTTTTTAAAGGTTGTATACCATTTTGAATAAAAAGTAGCAATGTAAATATTTTTGAAAAAGCTCAAATTGGTAGTAGAAATTTTTGGAGTTTGAAATAGGTAGTAAGGATTAATGTCAAACAAGTATAAATCTATAAATTTCAGTGTATACTTTTATAATTTCTCTCTTTTATTTTTTTGTCATTTATCTTCCGCACTTAAATCTCCGCTTCATCACTCTTTTTAAAGTTGACCAAATTAAAATCAAATTTTTTTGTAAAACAGTTTCAAAAATAGTTTATCACAACTCACACCCCCTATTGTGTTTGAAGTCACTTGATCAAAATAAGTTAAAATCAAATATTTTTGTAAAACAGTTTCAAAAACAGTTTATCACAATCCACACTCACTCTTGTGGTTGAAGTCACTTGATCAAAATAAGACACCTATGAAAGATTGGACATACAAACTGGTAGACTACTCTAATTTGAAGGATTTTGAAGCCTTATTGTTTGTTCTCGTCATGCAAGACAAACTTGATGGTTAAGGTGTGAAATGTGTCTTTATTGGTTACACCAAGGCGTGAAAAGATAAAAATTATGGAAGATTAAACCTCATGGATTAAATTTTATCATAAGTAGACTTGGAAGACTTAAAAGTGAAAAGACTATAATGTGAAAGACTCGAAAGATTTGGAAGTGGAAAGACTATAATTTGAAAGACTTAGAAGCTAAGTTGGAGAAGACTTGGTTTAAGGTTAAGGTTCCTAATAGTGAGATGAGATATGAGGATGATGATGAGGCTCTTGGTTCTAGATATAGAGAGGGGCAACCTACAACTGCTCCAGATTATCAGTTGAAATATCATAGAGTAAGGAAAGAGATGAAGCTACATATTCCTAGGGGAAGATTGTTGTATGTCCCTAACACAAGGAGAGCACCCCCAATATGGTTATTTTGTTGCTTGTCTTTTTCTCTTTTTTTTATTATCGTCTATTGAGTCTCCTTCATGATTGCACATCTCTAATACAAGTTCGAATCAAATCGTTATTTGTTTTAGCCTGCATAAATCAATGGTTATATTTGAACTTGATTATAATGCTTTTAGACAATTGCATGAGTAATTGGAATAAGAACCACACGTGTTTTTTATTCAAGTTAGGTGCAAAGAAAAATCTCAAAGTATTTTGATAACAATGAAAAAAAAATGAGATTTTGTGTGTTTGATTCGAATCAAGCACTTATCTTGATTCAAATCAAACTGTACAAATGCAAATAGAAGGTTTTCAAACACTTTGGTTTGAATCAGAATTTAACCCTGGTTCGAATTAAGCTTCTGCTAGTCACCCCAGCTTGATTTGATTTGAATCAAACTTTGCACCTGATTCGAATCAGACAATTTTTCAGCATTTTCCACTTGGCTCTGTTGTAGTTGATTTAATTAAGATTTGTACTTGATTCAAATCATGGGGCCTTTGATTCAAATTAGAATTTGTTCTTGATTTGAATCATATGAAAAATGGGTAAAAAATATGTTTCCTTCTTATTCCACTTCAATTGCTCATTTGACTCAAACCATGAAATGTTCTTGGTTCGAATCTAACCAAAATTTCCACCTATTTTTGTGTTTAATCTCAAGCACATATATAATCATTTCATAAACTTTTTACGTGTATGAATCTCATAATCACTTTTATGATTTTCTGTGAAACCAACTTCCTCTCTATTTTGAAAAGTTCAAAACCCTTGCAATTGCATTTTTTTCTTCTTCAACCTTTGTTTTGATTTCAGATCTTGATAATGAGAGATTTGTAATTGATTGAGGGAGACACCATCTTGAAACTAATTGTTCTTGAATATTGGGAAAAGTTTTTTAAGGTTCTTGCAAGATTGAAGTTGTCGTCATTGGTGGTGACAAATTCCAATGAAAAGAAAAAGGTTCTTCTCTCTAGGTTACCTTGGTAGAACTATGTGGAAGGCTATAGATAACGTGAAGTTCTTCTCAAATCTTCAGATAATTCATCGCTCAAGGAATCAGTTGGATCAAGGGGTGATTTTTACACACGAAGGCTTAAAGCAGATTGGTGATATTGGAAGATTCAAGAAGTGTTAATTGAGTAAAGATCATGTAGAAGAGTTTGACATTATGTTGTATACAAGTCAAGATTCAGATAGAATATTTATTTTCTTCAGTATTATTGTGGATTAGTATTGTATGAACTCTTGGAATATTTGTCAAAATAAAAAGGAACTATGCAGATTCCAATGGGAAACCATTGAAGAGTGCATGTAGGCAAAGCGAGGACGAACGCGAAGCACTATAAATCCAAGTGTCCTTTTTTTTTACTTTTGCATTTACTTTTCATAGAATATTTCATGCTTAGGTTTTCATTTCTTAGAGTAGTTTATCGTTCATTCAATTTGGTAGCGATTTATTACTTAAGGTTAGGTTTTTTTAGAATTGGAACCTAATCGAGCTTTAGTGGTGATTAAATTCTGAAAAACTGTTGAGTTTAGAATTCGTTGAAATCGAATCATTGTGTAATCACTTCTCGTGTATTATACAAGTGGTATTAATTGAATACCTTTGTGTATCATCATTAAATCATCTTTGATATTTGTGAAGTGATTAAGTGTTAACATGAACAAATTTCAATATAAGTGTAATTCTCATATTTTCGCTCTAAACCTTCTATGCACAAATTCTGAAAAATCGCCGACAATACATTTTTGGAAAATCGATTACATTTTTGTTTTAGTCTATTCACCCCCCTCAAAACTGTTTTCTTACTCCATATTCTCTCCCAACAAGAGATTGTTTAACTTGGAACTTTAGTTATGATGATCTTATTTGTTATGATTTGAATATGGATGAAGGGTAGCAAGATTTAGAACCAAATATTTTCATGAAGGCATTCGAAAACAAAGCTAGTAAGAAAATGGCTTAAGAAAATTAATGATGAGATGCATTCATTGATAAAGAACCATACTTGAGAGCTTATGTGACTACCTAAGAAGCAAAGGCTAGTTGGATGAAAGATGTTATTCAAGAATAATGAAGGTATTTCATGGATTGAAGAGCCATGGTATAAGGCAAGATAATGGAACTCCTGGTCTTTTCCACCATCTTAGCCTTCTTTACTTGTGTTAGACATGCACACATATTTGTATGACCCTTCAATGCTTCAATTCACTTCTTTTGACTTATGATTGATTGCATATTCACTTTCCACAAAACAAAATCATTGTCTCTAGAAAATTCTCGATCACCCATTTAAAATCCATGATGCTCACTTGCAAACGAAATCCCTTTGCCCGATGGGAGCCACTTGTTGTGAAAAGCTGGTAGAATATTTCAAAGCACTTGATAGATTTATTATGAGTTTAAACCACCGATAAATTTGAGGTGTGGGGAATAAGAACAAAGCCAATGGCGTCAAGTAACACAATAACCTTCCAATAGCAAAGACAAATACACAAAATCCAGAAGAAGATAAAAGACAGTAACACAATAACTCATTTACCTAGTTCAACTAAACGATCTATTGTGAAGTGAGAGCATTTCTTCGATTTACTATACTTCCAAAATTTATGTTAAAAGAATGTCAAATAAGTTACAAGAAAATAGTCTCCCATGGTTATAAGAAAAAACCCTATTTTATACTCAAATATTTTCCAATCTCTCCAAAATCTATATATATGAATCACACAAACATTAAATGTCCAATGGATCCTTAACAAGCCTGAAACACAAACCTTTAACAAACATATCTTTAAACCGAAATAACCAATCCCGACACACACAAATCTACTGAACAGAACAAAAAGCATATGGACCCGAGTTGCTACTGGAAGAGATCATCGTCGAACCCTCCTCCATAGTATGTGCGCCACAACCACGCCACCGGTCGATTGGACTTTTCTAGACTTCTTCTGCCATACGGCTGTTAGAAACTGCCAAACTAACTCCAGCTCTGTTGCCGCACTGCTGATTCTTAGACGTCGCCGCACTGCGGCCCCCAACTCTCTGGTTACTTTTCTAATACTTTATAGCATTCTAATTTCTAGCAATCTTGAAACATATTTTCTTTCTCTTCATTACTCAAGGTTTTGAGACATTTTTCTAAATTGGCAAGATAGTCAATATGATTCGCAGTTGGATTCACTTCACTTATATCGATTTAAGTACTATCCACAGATCAAGCGTGCTCTAGAGCTCATGGGTAGGGTTCTACTAATACTAAGTGGGGTTGGGCCAATATATGAGCAAATCGCTACAACTAGTTTTGTAAAGAAGTCAATAACAAGTTATTAATCATCTAGTTGCAACATCTATATTATTGGTGCCTCAAAACTTGAAACACTACAACCTTTTCATCCTACTGAAACGTAAGAAAATTGTTATGAAACCTGAAAAAACCATTGTCTTAGTTTTAGAGAACGGTTTTTAGACCTTGCTAAACCAAGGTGTTGCTTAACTTTTCGGGAGGAATTTTGCACTAAACGACAACTTCAATTTCTTCATCTTTTGTCATCGCCATAATCATAGGCGGACCCAGCCTAAGGTATAGTGTGGCTTTAGCCACACCAATTTTTTAAATTTTTTCTTCTTATATATATATATTTGGTTTTTTCCTCTTAATCTTTAAAAATCGGATCATTCATCAAATTGATGAGGGTGAATTAATGTTTTATTAGTCGAACTATATGACTAAACCGAACTAAATTGAATAAATTATATAGTTTAATTAAATAAATTGGTCTCTATTATAAAATTAAATAGATCGAATTAGATAACCCAATATCTAAAAAAATCACTACACTTATCAAATTTTAAAATTTTAAAATATCATAATTTTACAAGTTCATTCTTTAAAGGGTTAAATATACAAAACCCCCTGTAATATTAGCGAGATTCTCTTTAGGCCCCTGTAAATTTTTTTTTTTAAAACCCCCCTCGTAATTTCCAGATTCCGTCAAATAGGCCCCTAATTGCCAGATTGCAGCAAATATTCTTCCATTTTAAAAGCGTGGCAGTGCACGTCACATTTTTTTATTTTTTAATTAATTTTTAATTCCACCTGGAATTTTTTTATTATTATTTTTTTTAATTTCTTTTTTTCACTTTTTTAAACTTTCGATGTGGGACTCCTTCGTTTAAAAACCATTCTTTTAAACTTTCTATAAACACTTTCATGCAGAAGAACACCCACATGAAACACCAAACCGCAACACCCCAAGTTTTATATATTTGTACCTTGATGTTTCCTACTTCTTTTATTATATTTGTATCTTTATATATTTCCTCCAAGTGTAGAAATAACAACGTCAACTTGCTTCTGTCTTTAAAAATCATTGTCCATAAAATATGACAAACAGTGATATCTAGGTGCAGCTTGTGTTTGGGACAAATATCCAGGTGTTTTGAAAACCAAAGTGTAGCCATAAATTACCACCATTAGTATACATGGGAAATGGAACATGACATTCTAGAGAAAGTTTACTCTATTCCCTCTTTGTTCTATCGTAACAGGACCTGATACAAATCTTAATATGCAACTACAAGTTTCAAAAAAAAAAAATACAAATATCATGCATGGTACACCAACTTTTGGATCTTAATATGCCTATATATAACATTACATGGAAGATAAAACTCCTCATAGCATGGAAGATAAAACTTGTGTTCACCCAAACACACTCCTCATAGCATGGAAATGAAAAGAATAAAATGAAGAAAATACATGCTATTGGTGAGTAATTTCATTATCCGCATGGGATACGAGTACTCATGAAATGCTTGTTTATAATTTTTTTCTTGACAGTGTGAAATGCTTTGTGATATCCAAAAGTTTTGTTTTATGTTGTCTTGCAAAAGGCATGTCAAGCTTTCATGATGATACTCGACTGCTCGATGTGGGGCTTTATAAACCAACTTTTTTTCATTGATATAGATCCCACTATAATTGAAGCACATCCTCCAAGTCAGATGTTGTAGCAAGAATTCCTTGAGGCAATGAGTGAGTTCCAGAAGGATGATGGCATTGTGTCTAGTAAATGAAAGCAATTAGAAATTGAAAATGATATAAGCTGCGCAAATCAAAGAGAGTAGAACAAGGATGGTCCATAGGAAGAATCTGTTCTTTGGATCCTGAAAACACAAAGACAGCATCATCATGATAGCATAGCGGTTAGTTGAATAGTCAAATAAGTTTTTCAGAAAAGTAAGGTTAGTAATGCTGAATATCACAACAGCACTTTGTTTAGCTAATCTCATTATTCTCTCCATTTGATCTTCTTCCATTGTTCTTCTTACACTCCTCGTGTAGTAGCTCCATGATGGTTGTTCCACTTGTTATGTCATGCAATGTTTACATAAAGCAATGACAAAATGGCAGCGGGTGTTTGAAAGCTAGGCAAGGCAAGGCAGGTAGTATGTATTCATGCATGCATGCTGATAATTTTAGCAGAGTTGGTGGTGAAGAAATTGGATAGAAGGAAGTCCCACATCGTTTATGAGAATCACACAATTAGTGTTTATAAAGCAAATTGCCATTTTATATAATAAGTTGAACACATTGAAACACTAAGTAGGCTGGACTTAAAACTAAAATGGGATTAGTCCCAAAACTTAATATTTTAATAATAAAAAAAATCATTCCTAAAATATATTAATAAAAATAATTTTAAAAAACGTAAAAATAGAATAAATACAAAAAAAGTATAAAAAAATTAATATAAGAATTTAAAAAATAAATAAATCCACGTGGCTGTCAAAAATTAAATCAAAAATAAAATAAAAATCCAGCTGGACTGCCAAGTCATTCTAAACATAATTTTTTCAGGTGGTATTTTAATTTTAGTTTTCTAAAAAGTTATCAAAATGACGTTTTTTTTTTAGAATAAAACAAACATTTTATCCATCGGTTTTCAAAATTCGTCAGTTTTTCGATTTTTATCGATATTGATCAGTTTTGGCTAGCTATAACTAGTTTAATAGCTTATCGGATTCAACAATTAAATCACATCGATGACCCATTCCGGTTCCCAGTTCGACTGGCCGGTCTAGTCGGATTTTTGAAGTACTGTCACCACCTTTCAAGTTTCTCTTACTTTTATATTTGTCGATCCCTCATATTTGATAGATAATTTTCATTATAAATATATTTCTTATTTTTAATATAATATAATTTTGTAATTTCTTTGATGTTTAGCCACACCAATATATAATGGCTGGATCTGTCCCTGGCCATAATATTTTCTTATAGAAAATCCCAAACACCTTTTGCTGCTTCTTCCTCTACCATTTTTTCAAAGATATTAGAGTCCACACTTTATGAATTATGAACAAGTCTTTTTTTAAATATCGTTTTTCTTAAACTCAGGATGGGGAGTTGTTTGTTATGTAGCACCGACACCTTTGAAAAATAATGTGTCTTTGTCTATATCGAACACCGACACCTACACCAACACTTGTGATTACTTTTAATTTTTTTTTCAAATTATTACTGATATTTCTGTATCGGTGTCAGTGTCGTGTTTGTGGTGTCCGTGCTTCATTTGTTTGCACCCGAATTGCATATTAACACCATTAGTCACAGTTACAAACACATTTTAAAATCTGAAAAATGACCATCATTTGCATACACTAACTATCATAATTCTCCTCTTTGAATGTTGAAAGGATTGCAAAAAAATTCTTTTCTATACCACTTTATTGGAACAGTCATACAAGAACTAGTTTTAAATGATTAATTGAATGAACGGAATATGTTGATAAACAAAATAAAAGAAATATTAGTATCACAAACAAGAAAAAATATTGCATGAATGGTTCTGTATTAAGTAGAATTAGTAATAATTACAAGAGTTGTATTGTTGATTACTTATAGTCAAACTATTCCAAATAACTTTAATAAATAAATAAATAAATAACTTAGTAACTATCCTAACTTCCTCACATATCAAACCTAACTGATTATTCCTATACAACCGTTGCTCGCTCGGGAAACAAGCAACTTACTAAGCTAATGAATTACTCACAATATCATATACAGAAATTGTGAGAAACTAACAACAAATTGTTAACTAATTACATCTTTAATATTGTGTTTCGAAATTCCATAATGATGAAATTTGAGTGTCAAATATCTCAATGTCAAACCAGTTAGCAACATAATCTGTGATAGAAGGAGAAGGAGAACGTAAAGGCTCATTTGCAATACTCATAAGTAAATCATGCATGTCGTCGAATTCCGTTGGAACTTGTTCAATGACCACTCCATCACCAACACTAACCTCACACTGGTTGTTGTCCTGATCAACAGCAAACAACTCAGCCGCTTCTATGGCAGCTTTCCTTATCTCCTCTGCATCATTGGACTCCGGCAACCTCAACCGCCACGCCGAATCAGCAAAATTAAGACAAGCTGATGATTTCCCCTTAAGAACGAGTGCAGCAACATCGTGTGCACGTGCAGCCATTTCTGGTGTAGCATATGTTCCAAGCCAAATCCTTGACTTGCTGCATTTGTTACGGTTAGGAACTCGCATCTCACAAACCCACTTGTTATTGTTCCTCTTTCGTACTCCTCGGTACATAGGGTGTCTTGTCTCCTTGAATACTCTTCTACCTGTTCGCTTCTTTGGTCTCTCAGATGCCAAAAACGTTTCTGAATTATTATGGTTTGAGGAACTTGTTTCTGACGAAGAAGATGTATCAGAGTGCTGGTGTGTGCCGTAGTTCAACTCGGTAAACGATGATTCAAAAATATTCATGAGAAAATTTAAGTTGCTTATGTGAATGAACTGAGTTAAGTGAGGAAGTGAGTGTCTGTGGAGAGTTTATATGTACATAGCTTATTGGTGAGTTGGCAAAGAAAGGGACCACGTATGTCACACGAACACGGACAGGCTACTATTAAGTAATACAAGTTTTTTCACTTTTGTGGGACAGAATATGATGATAACGACAAAGGTTGATTTGGAAGGTTCCATATCACTCCTTCTTTTCATATATACTGTTTGACACTTTGACTTGGCTGTCTCCTACTACTATCCATCCAGGATTAAAACTTCAGACAAGGTTTAAAACGTGCTTTACCCTTTTTCTGTAAATATTTTTTTCCTTTTTCATAAGATCTTTCTCAAAATATCATTTTTTTAATAGGAAATGACATTAAAAAGGAGTATAAGAGGTACTCCAAACTGATAACAAGGCGGAAAACTTCTACCACTTGAAACAAGAAAGTGGAAGAATATTCCAAATGTGAAAATTACAATTTCCTTCTAACTTATAGGCAGACATAAGCCATCCCCAAGAGTTGTGAACAATTTCCGTCATGCTCTCGGAAAAACTATAAGGCTCATTCTTGAAAATAAGCGCATTTCGCCTATTCCAAATGCACCAAACCGTGGCTAACCATATTACCGCTACAGTGGTCCTCTTGACTTTGGACTTCACCTTCTTCGGGTTCCAAATAAACCCCACAAAATCCTCCACGGATAAATTATCCAACGGACCAAACCAATCAAAAATCCTCCTCCATAAGATACGGACAATGTTGCAGCCCCCAAAGAGATGTTGTAAACTTTCCTCTTCCAACAAACAGAAAACACAGTTAAAATCATCCAATAATATACCCATCTTCTTGATTTGGTCCTTCGTAGCGACTCTATCGTGACATATACGCCAACCAAAAAAAGGATTTTCAGCGGCACTTTAAGCTTCCAAATGAACTCAACCGCCTTCACTAATCGGTTGTTGAGCGGAGGACCGGTGAGTTTTGCTTTGAACCTAATATAACAGGAACTCACCGAAAACACGCCATCGTTTGTGCTACTCCAACTGAACCCGTCCTTAACATCTCTCTGCGGAACAACATGCTGTATAGCATCCAGTATTTCCTGCCATAATGTAACACTGCTGCTAGTGTCATCCAAGAAGAACGCAGAATGTTTCCACTGCCAGCCATCTTGCGTGAAGAATCTGGCGTCTGCTACTGTTAGGGAATCATTATTCACTTTGACGAATAACTCCGTAAAGGCCTAGGACAGAGACTGATTGGCGGCCCAGGTACCATACCAGAACGGGACAACAGCTGTCATACCCCAAAATTTGCCCATACTATTTCTCTTGTTCAAATTCAAATCAAGGTACAATGTTCAAAGACACCCTCTCCTAAACAAGGTTCAAAGAACTAGGGTTTTGTCGTTCTGAGAAGAAATCAATGGATCAAAAGCTCCAAAGCATCCCATATGGTCTGTGATACTCCATACTACCTCCATGACAAATTTCAGGTCTCAATTCAAAAGATTGATCACTCAATTGCTCATAAAGTTAACAGTCGACTAGTTTGACCTAAAAGTCAACTGTGGTCAAAGTACAGTCAAAACTCCTGATTTTTTGTCAACATCCTTATATTGAAGTATCATTCACTATTTGATCAAGAATTGATCATGGTTCATCAAGGAAAGATCAGAAATCAGCAATTCCAAAAGTTTCTAAATTAGGGTTTTCATAGGAGAAAGTCAACTGAACTTTGACCAGCCATAACTCCTACACGGAACATCAGAAATTTTCCATCCAAAGCTCATTTTGAAGGAAATTGGATTCTCTACAATTTCGTGTATCACAAGCCAAGTCTAAAAATGCTTCATTTGGGAGATATGGATCAAAACATTATAGGTCCTTTTCAAAAGTCAACCAAAAGTCATCTTTTTCAAAAGAGCACACAAGGAGCATGGAAAATTATTTTGACATGAGACCAAATACATTGGTTAGAGGACTCTCTAAGGTTTCTAAAAAGTCCTAGAACCCCTCCATACCTCAAATTGAGGGAGATAGGCCTTGTCAAAGTTGGACAATTTTTGAAGAAAAAATGTAAAAGTAAAGGGCTCTAAAATGAATCTTTTTGCCAAAGGACCCAATCTTTTTTGATTCAATCTTGTTCCCCAAGCTATCAAAGATACTCAATCCTCAAAGCCACTAAAATATGATTAAAATTTGATTTTATATGATTTTTATTTCATTAAAATTATGGCTTTAATCAATATTTGGAAGGAAATTGAAAAGATTTGATTTTCTTTTAATTTCAATCATGTTCAATCACCAATTAGACACAACATTTGATTCAATTTCGTTCATAGGGTAATTGGAAAAGATTGAGGCAATTTGGGACAAAAATAGAAATATTAGGAACCATATTTTCAATCAAATTGCAAAGATTGGGATCCAAGATTTATTAAGGTTCAAGGCCAAAGATTCACCCTAATTCAGTCCATTATAAGTACCTAACATTCACATATGATAGGGTTACGAATTTCTGCAGTCCAAGAACCCTAAATAAGTGCAAAAAGTTCAAGAAATTTTCAAAATCGATTTCGTGATTGCAGCTTGATTCAAAGAGTTTTAAAGATTAAAACACGTTCCTGGGACATCATTGAAGGTTCTCCATTCATTCTCCAAGGCTGCAACGTTCAGAATTGTCCCCTATCTATCACGGTTTGCACTTTCTGAAAACCCTTCGATCTTAATGATTCATGCATTCTCATTGAAATCTTATTGCATATTTGTGATTAGTAAGATGTTGTGATTGATTCTGGATACTTAATCGTGTTTTTGCGCTTGTTTGAGTCTTATGCCATGGTTAGGGTTTACAACCTCGAAAAGGGGCTTTTTGTTTAAGCCAAAATTACGCAAAACCAAGGCCATGGTTGCATTCAGGGACATTGGACGATGCCAATAGGGTGGTCGCGCCAAATTTTTGTACTTTTTTGGGAGTCCTTTGATTTTTACAGGTGTAGAAAGTGTGGTTCTTTTACAGCGTCCTTGCAGAAGCGCTGTAAAAAGTGTTTCAGATTTTTCTGGTTGAAGAAGATGACTGCATGGCGCAGTCCGATTGGTTCAATTCAAAAAGGGGTTGGCGCGCAAAGGTTATGGGGGTGATGACAGATCCGGTGCGTTAAGACGCACGTACTATCGTACTCCCTCATCATCACTGCCGTCTGTTCGTATCTCAGATAAATCCAACGCATCAGGAGGCGCGAGTCCATCATAGTCCCTCAGCGCGTGCCACACACAATCCAGCTGAGTATTTTTCAATTTTTTTTTCTTTTTTATTATATAAGTTTGTTTTCTTTATATTTATGTTATATATTTTATATAGAATACAAACCCCTTTCTTTTTTATTTATTTATTTGTTATTTTTTTTCTCTCTACTAAATAAATAAATAAATTATTTACTTATTTTTATTATTATTAACTTTTATTGTTTTAAATTGTTTTCTTTTATTCAAATAATTTCATAAAATCATAATTAATTGCTTTTAATTAATAAAAAAATTATAATATGATCATATATTTAATCGAAATTTATTTTTTCTTCGATTTAATTAATTAGGTTGAAAAACCAATAATTAATTAAATTATTTATTCTGTTATTTTATTTAATTCGTACCCTAATCAGGGTTTACGAAGATCATACCTACACTAAGAATTTTCTGTTTCTGGTTATGCAGTTTTTCAGGGTTAGCACCAGGATTTTCCTCGACTACGAACCATATCAGATCAAAGCTAAGTTCCCGATTCTATTTCTTTTTATATTTATTTTTGCCTTGTAATTTAATTATTTATTTTTGCCTTGTTAAAATTAGGGTTTAGTATTCAATTGCCAATGAATTAGCCATAGACTCACTATTTTTTGTTTATTTCTTCCTTTTCCAATTTTCAGGGTTAGCCAGCCGGTCAAAGCTCGATTAGTCGGTAACCCTAGAAACTCATCTTTTAAATTCTTTATTATTATTACTTATGCCAAACCCTATTGCGTTATTGGGGTTTAAGTTTATTGTTTTTTTCTTTTCCCCATCCCCATGGTTTATTATGTATCTGCTTCGAGTTGTATTGTTTGGCCTTGAAGGCACTTAAACTGTGATTATTATATTATTATTACGTGGTTAGTAATTCTAGGGAGTGTAACCATTGAATTTAATTAGAATAATTAATTATAAGATAATTTATTATGAATCTGTTCATGTGATTGTTGCACCCACGCACCTTTTATGGTACCCCTCTTGTTACCTGTTGCCTGTTGCCTTGTGTTTAATGCAGAATAGCCAAAGTCCCTCGAATACGAGGATACCTCAGCGATGTTGCCCTCGGTTCATTCAAATGTCATAAGTCCCTAATGATGTTGCCTTCGATTCGCCAAATATGACCTCGTCCCTCGAAGCGCTGAGGTATCCTCTGGTTGCCTAAACAAAAAATGGCTATTCTGATCCTTCCGTTAGACTACCTGCCCCTCTATGGCATGGGACAGTCTTATGGCGAACGATAACTCGACGACCCTTCAACCTCCAAATAAAAGGACTTCCTTGCGCTCCTATGGCAGGGATAGCCCTGAAAGGCTAAAAAGAACATTTTTCGTCTAACCAGGTAATTGCTCCTAATTGCCTTGCTCTGGCTTAAATCTTTTTCTACCCTTTTCTCAAAAACTTTTAAAAAGCTACGCTTATTTACAAGCTAAAGTCTTATTTCTTTTCTAACTTTTTCTTTCAAAAGAGCAAAGCAATTAAGAGCCCATGGAAAACCATGGATGCAAAGGGTGTCTTACACTTTCCCTTTGCATAAATTACCCCCCGAACTCAGTTTTTTATTTAAAAGGTTTTTCCTGTTCTTTTAGCCTTTCTGATAATTTGGATAAAATAAAAGTCGGTGGCGACTCTTGCTTACCGCGACATTTCGATAAAGTCAGTTCATCGTATTACAAGCACCATTGCCAATCTTGCAAGAAACCACACCTGAAAAATTATGATTCAAAAGAGAAAAATAGTTATCGGATAATAGAATGTCCCGCCACCAAATGGAGTCCTTTTTCTCTATTACGGATTCATCGCCGATAAGAACCTTCGACTTAATGTTTTCGTATCTAGAGATGAGAATACCCCTCCAAACCGCCTCCTCTTCCGTAAGAACCCTCCACTTCCACTTACTAAGCAACGCTATGTTCAAAATCTCCACGTTCTTAATGCCCAACCCCCCTTCTTTCCGGGTTTTGCACACGACATCCCAACTAACCCAATGAATTGGCCTCTTCAACTCGCTCCCGCTCCAAAGAAAATTGGATTGGATCGCACAAATTTCCTTTAGAATCTTGGAAGGAGCTTTATAAAAGGAGAGAGTATAGATAGGCAAAGCATTTAAAACTGAATTTATTAAACAAACACGTCCCGCTATATTGAGATTCACACCCTCCCAACCGGCTAACCGACGTTTCAACATCACAATCAAATCCTTCCACATTGAGATTTTCCTTGGATTGTCTCCTACTTTAACACCAAGAAACTTAAAAGGAAGTTTATCCACTTTGCAAGCTAAAAACATGGACGCCGCCTCTAAGAAACCTTCACACACATTTACATCATATAAATTGCTTTTGTTGAAATTGACCCGCAAACCCGACATCAACTCAAAACCTCTTAAGATAACCTTCATGCTCCATAAATTCGCGGTATCTCCTTCCGCTAGAATAACCGTGTCATCCGCAAATTGTAACATATCAACATTCTCCTCTCCGTTGATCTTGAAACCTCTAAACTCACCATTAGCAATGGCCTTCCTCATTAACGCCGTAAGAACCTCCGTTGCCAAAACAAACAAAAACGGAGACAAAGGATCTCCTTGCCGTAAACCTTTCTCAACCTTAAAGTCCTTAGTAGTACTACTGTTAATCATAATGGACAAAGTACTAGTGAAAACGCATCCCTCCATCCACCTCAACCATCTTTCACCAAAACCCATTTTCACTAAAACAAACCTCAAAAAATTCCAACTCACTCGATCGTATGCCTTTTCAAAATCAACCTTCAAAACAACGCAACAACGTTTTTCTCTTTTTGCTAAATCTAACACTTCATTAACAACCAATACCCCGTCCAAAAAATTTCTACCGGGAACAAACGCCGTTTGATTAGCCGAAACCAACTTTCCTAAAACACTTCTTAACCTCCCCACCAAGAGTTTAGCTAGAATCTTGTACAAACTTCCCACTAAACAAATAGGTCTATACTCATTCAAAGATTGTGGATTGTTGTTTTTTGGAATGAGAGCTATGAAGGACGACGTGTTTCCTTTCGTGAGTCTAGCTTTGTCATAAAAATCCTGCACAAAAATAAAGACATCCTCCTTAATCGTTTCCCAAAAGTGTTTAAAAAACTCAATAGTGAAGCCATCCGGGCTTGGGCTTTTACTACCGTCACAATTCCAAACCGCTAGCTTAACCTCCTCCTCAGAAAACGGTCTCTCCAACCACAAACGATCGGCCTCACTTAAAGAAGAGAGAGCCAAACCATCCGGAACAGCCCTCATGTTATCCGACTCTTTGAAGAAGGTTTCAAAATGATTTTTCACCTCATTTTTCACTTCAACAACTCCTTCCACCCGACCCTCCTCTCCCTCCAAAACCAAAATAGCATTCCTTCTTTGTCTCTCCCTAATAGAATTATGGAAGAATCACGTGTTCTTATCACCATCATGTAACCAAAGTTTATTCCAAAGATTATTCCAAAACTCGCAAGTGGCCTCTTTTCTAGCTTTCACAAAAGGTTCAATGTCACCATCAAAATTTTCCACCACCAAATTGTCCAAAACGTTGATCTTTGCCGGTTCTTCACTAACTTTAAGGTCGATCCAACCAAACACCTCCCGGTTCCAAATTCTAATCTTTGCCTTCAAAAGTTTGAGTTTCTCAAACAAGATAAAGTCTCCTCTACCATCAATCTTCAACTTAGCCCATTCATTGCAAATGAACTCCTTAAAGTCCTTATGATTTATCCACGCGTTGTTAAATCTAAACGGTTTAGGTCCCCAATCGACGACTCCGCAATTCAAATTTATTGGAGCATGATCCGATAAATCTCAATTACCAATCCTTTGGTCAAGAACACCCCAATCATCAATCAAGGATTCTGAGACTAAGAATCTATCGATTCTACTCATTGCCTTTCCGTTATCTTTAAACCAAGAGAACTTACCTACACACGGTATATCCACCACTCCCATGCTCTCAATGAATTCCCGAAACTCCTTCATCCCTCTCAGATTGAATCCGCCTCCAAATCCTAGTCTTTCGACCCTACTAGTGATTTCGTTGAAATCCCCTCCTAAACACCACTTCTCATTCCCGCTTTTTAACCTCCTGTCAATCAAACCAGCCCACAATCTTCTCCTTAAAACCATATTGCAAGGAGCATACATGTTTACTAAATTGAAGCAAACGCCATCCCGAGTAGCATTAATACCAACATACCCATACCCGGAGAAGCTATAGTTAGCACATAGAGAACCTTTTTTCCATAGAATCACCATTCCTCCCGACGCCCCTTCTGAATTACTCGCAGACCACTCTATCTCGTTGCCACCCCCAAAAAGAAGAAGCTAAATTGTCATTGAAACAACTCAACTTTGTTTCTTGGATAAAACACACCTCCGCCTTGCTAGAATTGAGAAGATAACTAATTCTCTTCCTCTTGGACAAAGTCCCTCCTCCTCTGATATTGTACGAAAATAAATTCATGGAACAATTATCTTAGACACCTTCTTCCCCTTCTTCCCCTTCAACCCCAAAACATCTCGAAGTTCCATTTGCTCAACCATCTTTATACTAGAACTCTCATTCACCCCACTGACCACCCCTAATTTTGCTATAGATTTCCATAAATTTCGTCCCACCTCCGACTTCGTATTGTGCAGAATTCTACTATTACATCTCATAAATTCAAAATCAGTATGAGAAATACAGGGGTGATACATACCAGTTGAAATAGAATCAGCATCAGCATCCTCGATAGCATCAGACATAGACTTCCTACTTGAGCCAACATAACATCTTGGCGCAATACACGCGAAGTAAGAGGAAGCAGGTTCTATTCTATCACCAAGATCCTGAATGCTTTTCATCTTCTTCTTTTTGGATTTTGAAACACACCTCCTAGGCTTTGGGTTAGACAATTGTCTGCAAGAAGATTCAAAAGAAATTGGGCTCAATGTTCGTTCGCTGACCTCCTCCGGCCCATTCTCATAATACAAACACCTATTTTTTTTATTATTAAAAAAGGTCCCACCAGCGGCCCAATTGTCCATAGAAACTCCATGGGGCCCGTTAGGATTTTTTCCACCCTCCTTGATACTCCCCCCACCAATATGACAAGCATTAAATGCATTTAATGCTAGTGGACCCTTTATCACTTTTTTGAGCAACAGTGCTTCATCAGAGGTCACAGAAACCACAGAAGTAACCTTTGTGGTGACATTCTTCTTAACACCTAAAGATGATTGTTCTGCCTTTCCAAAGTCAACAGCTATCCCTGACACAGTCTCCCTACCCCCTTTTGTCTCATCATCTGTCGCCATCTTCTCCACCACTTTTGAAACACTAACATTGGGAACAACATCTAAGTGACCTTCCTCCTCCCCGTTAGAAAAAGTTTCCGCCGGAGAAGATAGTGCTTCCGATCGAACATCGTCCCTCGGAGATCTCACTGGCTCTATTGTTGGCTGAAAGGATGATTCTTCCTTCAAGAACAATCTAAAAGGAACGCCATCCACTATTTCCATGCAAGCTTCATTAATCAGCGGATAACGACTTGTTCTTAAGAGAACTCTAGCCTCATCCATCCCGACCCTAGAAAGAGTTAAATCATCATACTTTATGAATGAACCAAAGAGTTCTGCTATGCGCTTGAAGATCTTAATCCCCCACGCATGACACAGAATACCCGACACCAAAATCCAAACAAGTCTCTCGGTATCAATGTCCGATGATTTCCATGGCTTAATACTACGAAACCACTGCTCCCACCATGCTCTTCGTTCTTCAATGAAAAGCTCAACCTCACCATGAACCAAGTCTTCAAGCAAGCAAAGGTTTGGACCTAAGGACGTAACTCTAATGGTAAAGATCCCTTCTTCGATAAACAGTCTTTTCATCTCATTAGCCATCGCCGGGTCCCTCAGAACCCCAGTGAAAGCCCTCCCATACCTACTAAGGTCTTCATCTTCCGTTACCATCGTAAAGGATTTGGAAAAGGAGGCTTCTTCTTTCAACAAAGAGGACTCCTTCCGATTCAACGTTACATCGACGAACGAACGCTTATCGATCCATCCTGAACCAAGACTATTATTAAGCACCGCACCCCTGGTTTTAGAACCCTCTGCATCGTGAAACTCTCCCAACTTGACGTTCTTGCTATCAACCTTCTCGAAGCGCTGGAATTTTGGCAAGTTTGCGAAAAGCTTCCTTCCATCCAACACTATGCTATCAAGTTTGATAGCCAACAACTTCTTGTCTGCAACATTATAGAAGCGGGCGAAACCGTATCGTCTTCCTCTCCTATCCCTTTTTGGAGGGATCACTACCTCAGCTAGGTCACCGAACTCCTTCATCTCAAAGAACAAATCCAAAGCTTTCCAGTTGTCTCCAAACTCAGTGAAAAAGAATGACGTAATCACTTCCTTGCTTCCCTTCCTGTTCCCTCCGTCTGCTACATCCCAAGGCTTCCTCCCTACTGTCCTTTGCTGAAACTTGCCTACCCTTCTCCATCCGTTGCCCTGATCCATAACTCACACCAAGAGAACACAGAGCAGAAAAAAAGTCACAACCGTTAGAGAGAGGAGAGAGTTTCTCTCTCTAACGTTTCTGTATTTGGGCCTTTTTACTACGCACAAATATTATTTTTTCTATAAATGTTTAAGCTACCGACTCGAGATCCTTTTCATTTTCAAGAGAAATGAAGAATACAATTATCAAAATATTGATATATAAAATGTATATATTTTGGAATGTGTGACATATAATTTATATAATTTGACTTGTATCTAATGAAAATATTAGTAATTGGCATTCTCCATTTTTTTTGAAAAATGGAGAGGATCTCAATCCTAAGCGACCGAACTAGATAAGGTTATGGAATTTAGTTCTATAGAACCTATATTAGTTCAAAGTAATTGAAAATTTTAATAATTTTTACTTTGTGTAAATAGTTAATTAATATAGGCTTTTTTAATGATATTTTTTGACAAATTACCTGTTATGAAATGTTCCATGCTCTTAAAATTTTGACTTTCATTTCAGTAGTTGACTTCATTTTTGCGATGAGGGTCTTGTACTCTTTTTGGTTGTTGTTGGATTTCAGTTCAAAAATTTTCAATTAGACATTTTGTATTTGCTAAAAGTACAATATGTGTCAACTCCTTGTAAAAATAATATTGTTTTCTAAAACGTAGGTAGTCAGTCCTCCTATTATTCAGGAAAATTTGACATTTTCCTTTTCACTCCCTCTTACGTACTATTGTGGACCAAGACATGTCACTCCCCATGGTCTCATGAACAAGCGAGTAACTCAAGAAATGAGCGATATAATCAAGAAATGGGCGGTTAAGGAGTCTCTCGCAAGGGCGACATGCTACGTCGCATATACTAAGATAGTTCAGGCGCCCCCTCATGGGATGGCCTTTGTACTTATACTGACACACCTTCTAATACTGAGAGAGTTTAGGTGTGATGCCTTTGGTTTATCCTTGAACATTTTAACTATACCAACACTTTAACATATGTTAGGTATAGTATTACAAAGGTATTTTGACATATAAAACACTTTAATTGACATGAAAGAAACACTTCCTTTATTAAGATATTTATCAACTTCTCAGAATCTGATAGAAATTTTCTGGTTCATCATCTTAGAGTCTGATTGTGCATGTCTAGTTCTTATATCTCACTTTGCTTCAGATTCTGGCTTGCAATTAGAGTATATGAGGTATCAGAGTATAGTTGGATTTTCTTTAAAAAACAATTTTGTTCATGACTCATATCAGTTTGGTAAGTAACTCAAAACATGTGTTATCTCCAGAAATGCATGTCTAGAAATATCCAGTGAACTTTTTTAAAGTTCCTGATAAATCAAACATTGTTAAAGCATAGGCATAATGTATTAGAAGATATGTATGGGATAATCAGTTGGTGTTTCTTCCTCTATGATCTTTTTAAGACCTACCTCTACGATTTTGACGTCTTTCGTCGCCATTCTTGCTCCTTTTAGGATTTTTGATTTTGACGATCTCGAAACATGTTTGTTTTTCTCTTCAACACTCAAAGACTTTAAGGCATACATCTACATTCTCTACCTTGACTTGAAACTGTGGTGATGTTAATTTATTTATCAAACACCTTATTTCTTTCTACCATGTTGAATAATTATTCAATAACCTTGATCAAGTTCAAGCGACACTTGTACTTTGATCTTCCAATCACCTTTTCCTTCTTAGGCAATCTAACAAGCCGACAAGCATGGTTTTTTAACCATCATTGATTCTCCCTGCTTTCAAATGCCTCCATGAATGTATCTACTTTTGAGTTTTGTAAGCCTTCAGCCACATTCAAAGAATAACACTGATCATGTCCAACATAATCGTCCCTTTGAGATGGTAAAATCTCTATCTTTACCTTATCACAAGTCAAATGATAAATATAGGCCTTTGTAATTGTTTCCCCACTAATACCACTATCCGTAATAGAAACTAAACCTTAAATTGAGTATTCTCTGCCATGGTTTATAAAAAGATTCATCCCTTGGACTTTACTCTTCTTCTCGTGAAGGAGCTCATTGAAAGTAATACATAAGCGATTGTTGAAATTCAATCGTCAAGATTCCTGTCCCAATAGCTCATAACCCTTCCCAACTCTTGCATAGCCATTAATTACACAGTCAACAATTTTACAATCAAGTTGAATTAACTTCATTTGCACAATAAGTAAAGCTTTGACGACCTTCGAATTAAAGTAGTTTTTAAGTTTCCTACTACAAACTACCATAGGTGTTTGGAATTTTATTTCTTTAAATGAACATGTGTCGACCAGGTAAGCTGCTTCGGCACAAGCCTTAGCCTATAAACTCAATGACAACTTAGTGGTCACATGCATTTTTATCCATACTCTTCTACAAAAGTTATTAAAATGCTATGAAACAAACTTCATGCATTCACCAATCCTTAATATCAAATCCCATAGATTGTTATTTTCCTGAAATTCTTCACTAGCTGATGATGAATGAACAATAACATTGGAACCTCTTAGATATATAAGCCACGTATGTTAGACTCTTTAGCTATGCTCACTTCACCATGAAAAATATTCAACACCACATGCTTAACTCTAGTGTAATAGCCTAGATCATTAAACATTCTTATGGATAGAAATTTTTTCCTAAGCTCTAGAACATACCTCATGTTGTGAAGAAA